>NC_042615.1:828612245-828841955 GCF_901001135.1 Rhinatrema bivittatum
AAAGGGCAGAATTGAAAGTGAAACCTGAGAGAGAGCCATTTAGTCTGCTTTCAAGGCCCAACTATTAAATCAAATCCGACAGTTCCTTAGCCAGTGTTTGTGGGGGTGGGACTAATTGGATTTGTTTTTCCACAGCCTAATGAATTGAGAAGTGAATCATTTTGAAGCTTTTATATTCATGAGCCAGAGCCTTGTTATTTACATGAGCTAAATATACAAGGGCATTAGATTTACCAAAGACTGTGCCCTGTCTGTTACAATGGGTCAGAATTCAAAAGTAAGAGAGAGCCTTTAAGTCTGTTTTTAAGGGCCAACTATTAAATCAGAAAAGACAGATGCTTAGCCAGTGTTTGTGGGGGCAAGACTAATTGGAATTGGTTTGCCACCCTGTCATATGCTGTGGAACTGAATAATTTTGGGGCAGGGTTCTTCATGAGCCAGAGCCTTGCTGAAGCTAAGTGCAATTTTGTTTTGTTATTTACCTGTGCTTAAAATCCTAGGGCATTATATTTGCCAAAGATTGTGCCCTGTCTGTTTCAAAGGGGCAGAATTGAAACCTGACAGAGAGTCAGTTAGCCTACTTTTAAGGGACAACTATTAAATCAGATAAGACAATCCCTTAGCCAGTGTTTCAAAATAAAATGATTTGATTTGCTTTGACTCAGCCTCATGTGCTGGGGATCTGAATCATTTTGGAGCTGGGATCTTCACGAGCCAGCGCCTTGCTGAAGCTAAGTGCAATTTTGTTTTGTTATTTGCCTGTGTTTAATATACTGGGGAAATATATTTTTGCCAAAGATTGTTCCCTGTTTGTTAAAAAAGGGCAGAATTGAAACTGAAACCTGAGAGAGAGCCATTTAGTCTGCTTTCGAGGCCCAACTATTAGATCATATCAGACATTTCCTTAGCCAGTGTTTGTGGGGGTGGGACTAATTGTATTTGCTTTTCCACAGCCTGATGTGTTGGGGAAGTGAATCATTTTGAAGCTTTGATCTTCATGAGCCAGAGCCTTGTTATTTACCTGTGCTTAATATACTAGGACATTATATTTTCCAAAGATTGAGCCCTATCTGATACAAAGGGACAGAATTTACATTGAAACCTGAGAGAGAGCCATTTAGTCTGCTTTCAAGGCTCAACTATTAGACAGATCAGGCAATTCCTTAGCCAGTGTTTGTGTGGGTGGGACTAATTGGATTTGTTTTTCCACAGCCTAATGTATTGAGAAGTGAATCATTTTGAAGCTTTTATATTCATGAGCCAGAGCCTTGTTATTTACCTGTGCTTAATATACAAGGGCATTAGATTTACCAAGGACTGTGCCCTGTCTGTTACAATGGGTCAGAATTCAAACGTAAGAGAGAGCCTTTAAGTCTGTTTTTAAGGGCCAACTATTAAATCGGAAAAGACAGATCCTTAGCCAGTGTTTGTGGGGGAGGGACTAATTGGAATTGGTTTGCCACAGTGTCATGTGCTGTGTTCTGTATAATATTGGGGCAGGGTTCTTCATGAGCCAGAGTCTTTGCTGAAACTAAGTGCAATTTTGTTTTGTTATTTACCTGTGCTTAATATACAAGGGCAATATATTTGCGAAAGATTGTTCCCTGTTTGTTAAAAAGGGGCAGAATTGAAATTGAGAGAGAGTCAGTTAGCCTACTTTTAAGGGACAACTATTAAATCAGATCAGACAATCCCTTAGCCAGTGTTTCAAAATATAATGATTTGATTTGCTTTGACTCAGCTTCATGTGCTGGGGATCTGAATCATTTTGGAGCTGGGATCTTCACGAGCCAGAGCCTTGCTGAAGCTAAGTGCAATTTTGTTTTGTTATTTACCTGTGCTTAATATACAAGGGCAATATATTTGCCAAAGATTGTTCCCTGTTTGTTAAAAAGGAGCAGAATTGAAATTGAAACCTGAGAGAGAGCCATTTAGTCTGCTTTCAAGGGCCAACTATTAAATCAGATCAGACAGGTCCTTAGCCAGTGTTTGGGAGGATGGGACTAATTGAATTTCGTTTGCCACAGTCTCATGTGCTGGGGAACTGAATCATTTTGAAGCTTTGATCTTCATGAGCCAGAGCCTTGTTATTTACCTGTGCTTAATATACTAGGACATTATATTTTCCAAAGATTGAGCCCAGTCTGTTACAAAAGGGGTGAATACAAATTGAAACCTCAGAGAAAGCCAATTAGTCTGCTTTCAAGGACCAAGTATTTAATTAGATTAGACAGTTCCTTAGCCAGTGTTTGTGGGGAATTACTGATTTTATTTTGTTTGCCACAGTCTCATGTGCTGGGGAACTGAATCATTTTGGAGCTTTGATCTTCATGAGCCAGAGCCTTGTGATTTACATGAGCTTAATATACTAGGGCATTATATTTACCAAAGATTGTGCCCTGTCTGTTACAATGGGTCAGAATTGAAACCTGAGAGAGAGCCATTGTCTGTTTTCAAGGCCAACTATTAAATCAGATCAGACAGGTCCTTAGCCAGTGTTTGTGGGGAATTACTGATTTTATTTTGTTTGCCACAGTCTCATGTGTTGGGGAAGTGAATCAGTTTGAAGCTTTGATCTTCATGAGCCAGAGCCTTGTCATTTACATGAGCTTAATATACTAGGGCATTATATTTACCAAAGATTGTGCCCTGTCTGTTACAATGGGTCAGAATTGAAACCTGAGAGAGAGCCATTGTCTGTTTTCAAGGGCCAACTATTAAATCAGATCAGACAGGTCCTTAGCCAGTGTTTGGGAGGATGGGACTAATTGGATTTGGTTTGCCACAGTCTCATGTTCTGGGGAACTGAATTATTTTGGAGCTGGGATCTTCATAAGCTAGAGCCTTGCTGAAGCTAAGTGTAATTTTGTTTTGTTATTTACCTGTGCTTAATATACAAGGGCAATATATTTGCCAAAGATTGTTCCCTGTTTGTTAAAAGGAGCAGAATTGAAATTAAAACATGAGAGAGAGCCATTTAGTCTACTTTCAAGGCCCAACTATTGGATCATATCAGACAGTTCCTTAGCCAGTGTTTGTGGGGAATTACTGATTTTATTTTGTTTGCCACAGCCTCATGTGTTGGGGAAGTGAATCATTTTGAAGCTTTGATCTTCATGAGCCAGAGCCTTGTTATTTACCTGTGCTTAATATACTAGGGCGTTATATTTACCAAAGATTGTGCCCTGTGTGTTACAATGGGTCAGAATTGAAACCTGAGAGAGAGCCATTAAGTCTGCTTTCAAGGGCCAACTATTAAATCAGATCAGACAGGTCCTTAGCCAGTGTTTGTGAGGATGGGACTAATTGAATTTCGTTTGCCACAGCCTCATCTGCTGGGGAACTGAATCATTTTGGAGCTGGGATCTTCATGAACCACAGCCTTGCTGAAGCTCAGTTCAATTTTCTTTTGTTATTTTACCTGTGCTTAATCTAGTAGGGCATTGTATTTGCCAAAGATTATGCCCTTCTGTTACAAGTGGGCAGAAGTGAAATTGATACCTGAGAGAGAGCCATTAAGTCTGTTTTCAAGGTCCAACTATTAAATCAGATCACACAGTTCCTTAGCCTGTTTTTCAGGTGGTGGGGCTTTTGGGATTTGGTTTGCCACAGTCTCATGTGCTGGGGAACTGAATAATTTTGGAGCTGGGATCTTTATGAGCCAGAGCGTTGCTGAAGCTAAGTGCAATTTTGTTTTGTTATTTACCTGGGCGTAATATACAATGGCAATATATTTGCCAAAGATTGTTCCCTGTTTGTTAAAAAGGGGCAGAATTGATATTGAAACCTGAGAGAGAGCCGTTTAGTCTGCTTTCAATGGCCCAACTATTAAATCAGATCAGACAGTTCCTTAGCCAGTGTTTGTGAGGATGGGACTAATTGAATTTCGTTTGCCACAGTCTCATGTGCTGGGGAACTGAATAATTTTGGAGCTGGGATCTTCATGAACGAGAGCCTTGCTGCAGCTATGTGCAATTTGGTTTTGATATTTACTGGTGCTTAATATACTAGGGTAATATATGTGCCAGATTGTTCCCTGTTTGTTAAAAAGGGGCAGAATTGAAATTGAAACCAGAGAGAGAGCCATTTAGTCTGCTTTCAAGGGCCAACTATTAAATCACATAAGACAGTTCCTTAGCCAGTGTTTGTGAGGGAGGGACTAATTGGATTTGGTTTGCCACAGTCTCATGTGCGGGGAATAGAATATTTTCGCCGCTGGGATCTTCATGAACCAGAGCCTTGCTGAAGCTAAGTTCAATTTTCTTTTGTTATTTTACCTGTGCTTAATCTAGTAGGGCATTGTATTTGCCAAAGATTATGCCCTGTCTGTTACAAGTGGACAGAAGTGAAATTGATACCTGAGAGAGAGCCATTAAGTCTGTTTTCAAGGTCCAACTATTAAATCAGATCACACAGGTCCTTAGCCAGTGTTTGTGAGGGAGGGACTAATTGGATTTGGTTTGCCACAGTCTCATGTGCTGGGGAACTGAATAATTTTGGAGCTGGGATCTTTATGAGCCAGAGCCTTGCTGAATCTAAGTGCAATTTTGTTTTCTTATTTACCTGTGCTCAATATACTGGGGAAATATATTTTTGCCAAAGATTGTTCCCTGTTTGATAAAAAAAAAAGGGCAGAATTGAAAGTGAAACCTGAGAGAGAGCCATTTAGTCTGCTTTCATGGCTCAACTATTAGATCAGATCAGGCAATTCCTTAGCCAGTGTTTGTGTGGGTGGGACTAATTGGATTTGTTTTTCCACAGCCTAATGTACTGAGAAGTGAATCATTTGGAAGCTTTTATATTCATGAGCCAGAGCCTTGTTATTTACCTGTGCATAATATACAAGGGCATTAGATTTACCAAAGACTGTGCCCTGTCTGTTACAATGGGTCAGAATTCAAACGTAAGAGAGAGCCTTTCAGTCTGTTTTTAAGGGCCAACTATTAAATCAGAAAAGACAGATCCTTAGCCAGTGTTTGTGGGGGCAGGACTAATTGGAATTGGTTTGCCACTGTGTCATGTGCTGTGGAACTGAATAATTTTGGGGCAGGGTTCTTCATGAGCCAGAGTCTTTGCTGAAGCTAAGTGCAATTTTGTTTTGTTATTTACCTGTGCTTAAAATCCTAGGGCATTATATTTGCCAAAGATTGTGCCCTGTCTGTTTCAAAGGGGCAGAATTGAAACCTGACAGAGAGTCAGTTAGCCTACTTTTAAGGGACAACTATTAAATCAGATCAGACAATCCCTTAGCCAGTGTTTCAAAATAAAATGATTTGATTTGCTTTGACTCAGCCTCATGTGCTTGGGATCTGAATCATTTTGGAGCTGGGATCTTCACGAGCCAGCGCCTTGCTGAAGCTAAGTGCAATTTTGTTTTGTTATTTGCCTGTGTTTAATATACTGGGGAAATATATTTTTGCCAAAGATTGTTCCCTGTTTGTTAAAGGGCAGAATTGAAACTGAAACCTGAGAGAGAGCCATTTAGTCTGCTTTCGAGGCCCAACTATTAGATCATATCAGACAGTTCCTTAGCCAGTGTTTGTGGGGGTGGGACTAATTGTATTTGCTTTTCCACAGCCTGATGTGTTGGGGAAGTGAATCATTTTGAAGCTTTGATCTTCATGAGCCAGAGCCTTGTTATTTACCTGTGCTTAATATACTAGGACATTATATTTTCTAAAGATTGAGCCCGGTCTGTTACAAAGGGGCTGAATTCAAATTGAAACCTCAGAGAAAGCCATTTAGTCTGCTTTCAAGGACCAAGTATTAAATTAGATTAGACAGTTCCTTAGTCAGTGTTTGTGGGGAATTACTGATTTTATTTGGTTTGCCACAGTTTCATGTGCTGGGGAACTGAATCATTTTGGAGCTGGGATCTTCATGAACCACAGCCTTGCTGAAGCTCAGTTCAATTTTCTTTTGTTATTTTACCTGTGCTTAATCTAGTAGGGCATTGTATTTGCCAAAGATTATGCCCTGTCTGTTACAAGTGGGCAGAAGTGAAATTGATACCTGAGAGAGAGCCATTAAGTCTGTTTTCAAGGTCCAACTATTAAATCAGATCACACAGTTCCTTAGCCTGTTTTTCAGGTGGTGGGGCTTTTGGGATTTGGTTTGCCACAGTCTCATGTGCTGGGGAACTGAATAATTTTGGAGCTGGGATCTTCATGAGCCAGAGCCTTGCTGAAGCTAAGTGCAATTTGTTTTGTTACTTACCTGGGCTTAATATACTAGGGCAATATATTTGCCAAAGATTGTTCCCTGTCTGATCCAAAGAGGTAGAATTGAAACCTGAGAGAGAGAGCCATTTAGTCTGTTTTCAAGCTCCAACTATTATATCAGATCACACAGTTCCTTAGCCAGTTTTTCAGGTGGTGGGGATTTTGGGATTTGGTTTGCCACAGTCTCATGTGCTGGGGAACTGAATAATTTTGGAGCTGGGATCTTCATGAGCCAGAGCCTTGCTGAAGCTAAGTGCAATTTGTTTTGTTACTTACCTGGGCTTAATATACTAGGGCAATATATTTGCCAAAGATTGTTCCCTGTCTGATCCAAAGAGGCAGAATTGAAACCTGAGAGAGAGAGCCATTTAGTCTGTTTTCAAGCTCCAACTATTATATCAGATCACACAGTTCCTTAGCCAGTTTTTCAGGTGGTGGGGATTTTGGGATTTGGTTTGCCACAGTCTCATGTGCTGGGGAACTGAATAATTTTGGAGCTGGGATCTTCATGAGCCAGAGCCTTGCTGAAGCTATGTGCAATTTGGTTTTGATATTTACTTGTGCTTAATACTATAGGCCACTATATTTGCCAAAGATTGTGCCCTGTCTATTACAAAGGGGCAGAACTGAAATATAAAAATGAGCCATTTGGTCTTCATTCAAGGGCCAGCTATTAAAGCAGGGCAGACAATCCCTTCGCCATTGTTTGTGGAGGTGGGACTAATTGTATTTGATTTTCCACAGCCTCATGTGTTGGGGAAGTGAATCAGTTTGAAGCTTTGATCTTCATGAGCCAGAGCCTTGTTATTTACATGAGCTTAATATACTAGGGCATTATATTTACCAAAGATTGTGCCCTGTGTGTTACAATGGGTCAGAATTGAAACCTGAGGGATAGCCATTAAGTCTGCTTTCAATGGCCAACTATTAAATCAGATCAGACAGTTCCCTGTACGTACCTGGATCAGTCCAGACAGTGGGTTATGTCCCCAATCCAGCAGATGGAGTCAGTCAAAGCTTTGAGGGGGCGTCACCATGAGTGCTACTACCCCCTCTGCAGGAGTTCAGTATCTTCTGACTCCAGCAGATGCGAGTAGGGAATCCGGGTTGCTCCCGATTACCTTAGGCATTTCTTGTATTTCTTTATCTGGTTTTCTTCTCTCTGCCTACTTCTTTTTGGATCAAGTTTTGTTTGAAAAAAAAAAAAAAAAAGTGTAAAGTGAGTTAGAGGGCTCTAATTGGGAGGCGTGGCTTCCCTCTGTGTTTGTCTGCTCTCTCCTTCTTCTATCGTTGCGAGCGGGGTAAGTGCAGTGTTGTTTTGCTTCTTTCCCTGCAGTTTGCTTCGACGGACGGTCTCGCGGATGCCAGGAGGACCGGCCTCTCCGCGTTCTCTCTCTTGCCTGCGGCCATTTTCGCGGCTCCTCGTGGGCTGTGGAGGCAGGCAGGGAGGTCGTCGTTGGCGGGTCGCGCGGCCAGAAGGCCCCCCCCCCGCGGTGCTGTTTCGTTCTCGGCGGGTTGTGCAGGCCGTCCGGGCCCCCCCGCAGCGGCGCTCCCGTTCTCGGCCCCCCCCCGAGTCTCTGCCGGGTGGTTTTTTACCTGCCGGGACTGTTTCCTTCACAGCTCCGATGCCGTGGCCAGCGCGCTGCTCTGCTTGCGGCGAGCCGGGCTCGCGGATTTCGAGGGAGGGCATCTGTGCGCGGTGTCTCCCCGGGGGGGAAGGCACCTCGCGGCCCCTCATCGATTTCTCTCGTCTAACAGGCTTGCCCGGGCAGCGGGGGCCGGCCCCTCCCCCATTCCTGGCGGGAACGGCGGCCATCTTACATACTGCACGTCCTGAGGGGGAACAGACAGCGCTTGGGGCCGGGGATGCTGGGGAATCCCCTCCACACTTACTTCCGGAATCGGACCCGGAGACAGTCCCGCAGGGGCAGGGTTCCCCGGGGCCCCCCCCCTCGGAGCCCCCCTCGGGTAGACAGGGGTTTTCCCCAGAGTTTATCCTTTTGCTGCACACTGCATATCTGCAGAGCCTTGAGGCTCCCACGGGACCTCCTCCAAACAAGATACCGCGGCCCTCGCTACCTTCCCCGGCCCCCCCCGCTCCGGCGGGTGTGGGGGCCCCCCTACCTCCCACTCGCGCCCGGCTCCCGGGGGGCTCGGGACTGCGGGCACAGGACCAGGTTCCCCTGGATCGGACCCGGCGGATCCGGGTCAAGGGGACTCCACTTCAGAAGGTGATGATCCGCACATGCTGCGTCTGTTCCAGCGGGAAGAGCTGGATGACCTACTTCCACAAGTTATTAAGGAGTTGGACCTCGATCCACCGCCGGAGCCGCCCGCGCCCGTAGCGCCCGCTGTGGTCACTTCCTCAAAGAAGGGGGATCCGGTCTTGGCAGCCCGGAGGCCGAGGGCTCGGGCTTTTCCCATTCATGAGTCTTTCCTTCAGCTTCTCACCGGGGAGTGGGATGCCCCGGAAGCTTCCTTTAAGGGCAGCCGGACCATGGAGAGGCTCTACCCGCTGCCGGAAGATTTTCTCGATCTCATCAAGGTACCTAAAGTGGACTCCGCGGTGACAGCGGTCACGAAGAGGACAACCATCTCAGTGACGGGGGGAGCGGCCTTAAGAGACGCGCAAGATCGCAAGTTGGAAGTCTTCCTCAAGCGGGTCTTCGAGGTCTCCGCGGTAGGGTTGCGGGCGGTGATGTGTAGTTCGCTGGCACAGCGGGCCAGCCTTCTCTGGGTTCAACAACTGCTCACCTCTCAGGTCCTACCGGCCGGGGAGGCCGCCCAGGCGGATAGACTGGAAGCTGCGGTTGCGTATGGGGCTGACGCCTCCTATGACCTGTTTCGGGTCCTTGCCCGCTCCATGGCCTCGGTGGTAGCGGCACGTCGCCTCCTATGGCTCCGCAACTGGGCGGCGGACACGTCCTCCAAGTCGAGTCTGGGCTCCCTGCCATTCAGGGGCAAGTTTCTGTTCGGGGAGGATTTGGATCAAATCATCAAGTCGCTGGGGGAAAACGCGGTTCATCGCCTGCCGGAAGACAGGTATCGCTCCACCAGGGCGTTCTCGTCCTCTCGGACCAGAGCCAGGGCGCAACGGCGCTACCAGAACTACAGACCGGCGGCAGCCAGGCCCTCTGCCCCAGGTCTCAGCCCTGGTCTCGCTCCTTTCGCGGGCGCCGCCCCGCGCATCCCGCTCCCGCAGCTGGACAACCCTCTCCCAAGTCCTCGCAATGATGTTCAGCTCGCCCACTCCGCCGTCCCCAGGATCGGGGGGCGACTGGCGTTCTTCTACGAGGAGTGGGCGCGGATCACCTCGGATCAGTGGGTCTTGGATACCATCGGACAAGGTTACGCATTGGAGTTTGTCCGCGCTCCAAAGGGACGGTTCATATTCTCCCCTTGCGGCTCGGACACCAAGCGACAGGCGGTGCAGTTGACCCTGGACAGACTTTGGGAGATAGGCGCCATTGCGCCCGTGCCCTTCGGAGAGGTGGGCTCGGGCCATTATTCCATCTACTTCGTGGTTCCAAAGAAGGACGGATCCTACCGGCCCATTCTGGACTTGAAGGAAGTCAACAAATCACTCCGGGTGGTTCGGTTCCGCATGGAAATGCTGCGGTCCGTGATCGCGGCGGTGCATCGCGGGGAATTCCTGGCCTCCTTGGACCTGACGGAGGCCTACCTCCACATCCCCATTCGCCGGGAGCATCACTGTCTTCTACGGTTCAAGATCCTGGATCAACATTTCCAGTTTGTGGCTCTCCCGTTTGGGCTGGCAACGGCTCCGCGCACTTTCACCAAGATCATGGTGGTGGTAGCGGCTGCCTTGCGGAAGGAGGGGATTCTAGTTCATCCTTACCTGGACGATTGGCTCATCCGAGCGAAGTCTTTTCGGCATGGACAGGAGGCTGTGGCCAGAGTCATAGAGTTTCTGCAGTCCCTAGGATGGGTGGTGAACTTTTCCAAGAGCTCCCTGTTACCCTCGCAGCGCTTGGATTTTTTGGGGGCGACCTTCGACACCCGTCTGGGCGCGGTTTTTCTACGTCAGGACAAGGCGCAAGCCCTGCGGGAACATATACAACGGTTTTCTGCGCTATCGGTTCCCACCTCCTGGGACTATCTGCAGCTCCTAGGGGTGATGGGTTCCACCATCGACATGGTCCCTTGGGCATTTGCGCACCTCAGGCCTCTACAGAGAGCGCTTCTATCCCGTTGGAAGCCGCTTTCGCAGGACTACCAGGTGCTCCTTCCTCTGCCGCAGTTTGCCAGGAACAGTCTGACCTGGTGGATGAATCCGGAGAATTTGGCCCGCGGCATGTCTCTCGATCTGCCAAATTGGGTCGTGGTAACCACCGACGCCAGTCTCGTAGGATGGGGAGCGGTCTGCGACCGCAGCGCCACGCAAGGGACGTGGTCCGCGGAGGAATCGAATTGGTCCATCAATCTACTGGAGACCAGAGCGGTCAGATTAGCGCTCCAGTACTTCCTGCCACTCCTCCGGAACCGGGAGGTCAGGATCTTATCGGACAATGCGACGACGGTGGCCTATATCAACCGACAGGGCGGCACCCGCAGTCCGCAGGTTGCGCTCGAAGCAGAGATGCTGATGCAGTGGGCGGAGCGGCATCTGGCCCGCCTGGCGGCCTCGCACATCGCGGGCGTGGACAACGTACAGGCGGATTTCCTCAGCCGTCAGCTCTTGGACCCCGGGGAATGGTCCCTCTCCGACGAGGCGATGCAGCTGCTCGTTCGGCGGTGGGGATCCCCCCACCACGATCTCATGGCGTCCGCACGAAACACCAAGGCTCCCCGGTTCTTCAGCCGCTGGAGAGAGCGAGGAGCGGAGGGCGTGGACGCTCTCGTACTCCCGTGGCCGGCCAACCTGCTTCTTTACGCGTTCCCGCCGTGGCCACTGGTGGGAAGACTACTCCGCCACGTAGAGGTCCACCAGGGACCGGTGATCTTCGTCGCTCCGGAGTGGCCAAGACGACCTTGGTTTGCGGACCTGCTCCAACTGGTGATCGACGGACCCATCCGTCTGGGACATCTCCCCCGCCTCCTTCACCAAGGCCCGGTATTTTTCGACCAGGCAGAACTCTTCTGTCTTGCGGCCTGGCTTTTGAGAGGCACCGCCTCCGGCGCCGGGCCTACCAGGAGGTGGTAGTCTCAACGCTGCTGCGTTCTCGAAAGACTTCGACGTCGGTAGCCTATGTGCGAGTCTGGAAGGTGTTCGAGCTGTGGTGTGCCGGACTGAACACGAGTCCCACTGAGGCTTCGGTTCCTCAGATCCTTCAGTTTCTGCAAGCAGGGGTGGACAAGGGGCTCGCCTACAACTCACTCCGGGTTCAGGTGGCCGCCCTTGGCTCGCTCCTGCGGGACAGGGGTTCCCTGCTGCAACACCCGGATATTCTCCGTTTTCTCAAGGGTGTCAAACACATGCGACCGCTGGTGCGGAATCCTTGTCCCTCCTGGAGTCTCAACCTGGTGCTACGGGCCATGTCGGGACCTCCGTTTGAACCACTGCGGAATGCGACGATCAAGGATCTCACTCTCAAGGCGGTGTTTCTGGTGGCTATCTGCTCCGCTCGGCGCATCTCGGAGCTGCAGGCCCTGTCGTGCAGGGAACCCTATCTCTGTTTCTCGGATTCCGGGGTTTCGATTCGCACGGTTCCCTCCTTTCTCCCGAAGGTGGTGTCCGTGTTCCATGTGAATCAGACGGTGGAGCTTCCTTCCTTCTCCTCTTCGGAGCCAAGGTCTCTCCGGCTTCTGGACGTCAAGCGCACCCTGCGCCTCTATCTGGAGGCTACGAATGATTTCCGGACTTCTGACCATCTCTTCGTCCTCTGGTCCGGCCCTCGGAAGGGAGCTCAGGCCTCGAAGACGACCATTGCCAGATGGTTGAAGGCTGGTATTGCCGCTTCCTACATTGGGGTGGGGCGGACTCCCCCGCCCGGTATTGTTGCACATTCTACACGCTCTCAGGCGGCCTCTTGGGCGGAGACCCGCTCGGTCTCCTCTCAAGAAATCTGTAGAGCGGCCACCTGGAAATCGTTACACACGTTCTCCAGACACTATCGTCTTCACCTCGCTTCCTCGGTTTTTGGACACTTTGGTGAGCAGGTTCTATGAGCGGGTCTCGCAGGACCCCACCCAGTTTAGGGACGCTTGGGTACATCCCACTGTCTGGACTGATCCAGGTACGTACAGGGAAAAGAAAATTATTCCTTACCTGCTAATTTTCGTTCCTGTAGTACCATGGATCAGTCCAGACGCCCACCGCATTTGGGTCCTACTCCTGCTCAACGGGTTTTCCTCTACGGGACGGTAGTATTTTCTGTCTCTCACGATTTCTCAGTTTTTCACTGTTTGTCACAGTTCCGTTTTGGGGTTGACACGCTGACCTTTTGTCCTCCCACCCGTTGGTGGGGTGGGCACGGTTTTGTTGCTTAGGTTATACGGCTGATTGTTGCCGTTCCTTAAACTTGATCCAATTTGGGGGTTCTTGGTTTACTCGGGCTTGGATATACTCGATACTGAACTCCTGCAGAGGGGGTAGTAGCACTCATGGTGACGCCCCCTCAAAGCTTTGACTGACTCCATCTGCTGGATTGGGGACATAACCCACTGTCTGGACTGATCCATGGTACTACAGGAACGAAAATTAGCAGGTAAGGAATAATTTTCTTTTCCTTAGCCAGTGTTTGTGAGGATGGGACTAATTGAATTTCGTTTGCCACAGTCTCATGTGCTGGGGAACTGAATAATTTTGGAGCTGGGATCTTCATGAACCAGATCCTTGCTGCAGCTATGTGCAATTTGGTTTTGATATTTACTTGTGCTTAGTACTATTGGCCACTATATTTGCCAAAGATTGTGCCCTGTCTGTTACAAAGGGGCAGAAAAGAAACCTAAAAAATAGCCATTTGGTCTTCTTTCAAGGGCCAGCTATTAAAGCAGGTCAAACAATCTCTTCGCCAGTGTTTGTAGGTTTGGGACTAATTGGATTTGGTTTGCCACATTCTCATGTGCTGGGGAACTGAATAATTTTGGAGCTGGGATCTCATTGAGCCACAGCCTTGCTGAAGCTAAGTGCAATTTTGTTTTGTTATGTAACTGTGCTTAATCTTCTAGGGTATTATATTTGCCAAAAATTGTGCCCTGTCTGTTACAAGTGGGCAGAAGTGAAATTGATACCTGAGAGAGAGCCATTTAGTCTGTTTTCAAGGTCCAACTATTAAATCAGATCACATAGTTCCTTAGCCAGTTTTTCTGGTGGTGGGACTAATTGGATTTGGTTTCACACAGTCTCATGTGCTGGGAAACTGAATCATTTTGGAGCCGGTATATTCATGAACCAGAGCCTTGCTGAAGCTAAGTTGAATTTTGTTTTGATTTTTCCTGTGCTTTATATTCTAGGGCATTATATTTGCCAAAGCTTGTGCCCTTTCTGATCCAAAGAGGCAGAATTGAAACCTGAGAGAGAGAGCCATTTAGTCTGCTTTCAAGAGCCAACTATTAAATCAGATAAGACAATTCATTAGCCAGTGTTTGTGGGGGTGGGACTAATTTGATTTGGTTTGCCACAGCCTCATATGCTGTCGATCTGAATCATTTTGGAACTGAGATCTTCATGAGCCAGAGCCTTGCTGAAGCTAAATGCAATTTTGTTTTGTTATTTACCTGTGCTTAATATACTAGGACATTATATTTTCCAAAGATTGAGCCCTATCTGTTACAAAGGGACAGAATTTACATTGAAACCTGAGAGAGAGTCATTAAGTCTCTTTCCAAGGGCCAACTATTAAATCAGATCAGACTAATCGTTAGCCAGTGTTTGTGGGTGTGGGACTAATTGGATTTGGTTTGCCACAGTCTCATGTGCTGGGGAACGGAATAATTTTGGAGCCGGTATCTTCATGAACCAGAACCTTGCTGAAGCTATGTGCAATTTTGTTTTGTTATTTACCTGTGCTTAATATACTAGGGTAATATATGTGCCAGATTGTTCCCTGTTTGTTAAAAAGGGGCAGAATTGAAATTGAAACCTGAGAGAGAGCCATTTATTCTGCTTTCAATGGCCAACTATTAAATTAGATCAGACAGTTCCTTAGCCAGTGTTTGTGAGGATGGGACTAATTGAATTTCGTTTGCCACAGTCTCATGTGCTGGGGAACTGAATAATTTTGGAGCTGGGATCTTCATGAGCCAGAGCTTTGCTGAAGCTGTGCAATTTTGTTTTGTTATTTACCTGTGCTTAATATACTAGGACATTATATTTTCCAAAGATTGAGCCCTATCTGTTACAAAGGGACAGAATTCACATTGAAACCTGAGAGAGAGCCATTTAGTCTGCTTTCAAGGGCCAACTAGTAAATCACATAAGACAGTTCCTTAGCCAGTGTTTGTGAGGGAGGGACTAATTGAATTTGGTTTGCCACAGTCTCATGTGCTGAAGAACTGAATAATTTTGGAGCTGGGATCTTCATGAACCAGAGCCTTGCTGCAGCTATGTGCAATTTGGTTTTGATATTTACTTGTGCTTAATACTATAGGCCCCTATATTTGCCAAAAATTGTGCCCTGTCTGTTACAAAGGGGCAGAACTGAAATATAAAAATGAGGCATTTGGTCTTCTTTCAGGGCCAGCTATTAAAGCAGGGCAGACAATCCCTTCGCCAGTGTTTGTGGGGGTGGGAATAATTGGATTTGGTTTGTCACAGTCTCTTGTCCTGGGGAACAGAATCATTTTGGAGCTGAGATCTTCATGAGCCAGAGCCTTGCTGAAGCTAAATGCAATTTTGTTTTGTTATTTACCTGTGCTTAATATATTAGGACATTATATTTTCCAAAGATTGAGCCCGGTCTGTTACAAAGGGGCTGAAATCAAATTGAAACCTCAGAGAAAGCCAATTAGTCTGCTTTCAAGGACCAAGTATTAAATTAGATTAGACAGTTCCTTAGCCAGTGTTTGTGGGGAATTACTGATTTTATTTGGTTTGTAACAGTCTCATGTGCTGTGGAACTGAATCATTTTGGAGCTGGGATCCTCATGAGCCAGATCCTTGTTATTTACATGAGCTTAATATACTAGGGCATTATATTTACCAAAGATTGTGCCCTGTCTGTTACAATGGATCAGAAATGAAACCTGAGAGATAGCCATTAAGTCTGTTTTCAAGGGCCAACTATAAAAGCAGATCAGAAAGGTCCTTAGCCAGTGTTTGTGAGGGAGGGACTAATTGGATTTGGTTTGCCACAGTCTCATGTGCTGGGGAACTGAATAATTTTGGAGCTGGGATCTTTATGAGCCAGAGCCTTGCTGAAGCTTATTGCAATTTTGTTTTGTTATTTACCTGGGCGTAATATACAAGGGCAATATAATTGCCAAAGATTGTTCCCTGTTTGGTAAAAAGGGGCAGAATTGAAATTGAAACCTGAGAGAGAGCCATTTATTCTGCTTTCAATGGCCAACTATTAAATTAGATCAGACAGTTCCTTAGCCAGTGTTTGTGAGGATGGGACTAATTGAATTTCGTTTGCCACAGTCTCATGTGCTGGGGAACTGAATAATTTTGGAGCTGGGATCTTCATGAGCCAGAGCTTTGCTGAAGCTGTGCAATTTTGTTTTGTTATTTACCTGTGCTTAATATACTAGGACATTATATTTTCCAAAGATTGAGCCCTATCTGTTACAAAGGGACAGAATTCACATTGAAACCTGAGAGAGAGCCATTTAGTCTGCTTTCAAGGGCCAACTAGTAAATCACATAAGACAGTTCCTTAGCCAGTGTTTGTGAGGGAGGGACTAATTGAATTTGGTTTGCCACAGTCTCATGTGCTGAAGAACTGAATAATTTTGGAGCTGGGATCTTCATGAACCAGAGCCTTGCTGCAGCTATGTGCAATTTGGTTTTGATATTTACTTGTGCTTAATACTATAGGCCCCTATATTTGCCAAAAATTGTGCCCTGTCTGTTACAAAGGGGCAGAACTGAAATATAAAAATGAGGCATTTGGTCTTCTTTCAGGGCCAGCTATTAAAGCAGGGCAGACAATCCCTTCGCCAGTGTTTGTGGGGGTGGGAATAATTGGATTTGGTTTGTCACAGTCTCTTGTCCTGGGGAACAGAATCATTTTGGAGCTGAGATCTTCATGAGCCAGAGCCTTGCTGAAGCTAAATGCAATTTTGTTTTGTTATTTACCTGTGCTTAATATATTAGGACATTATATTTTCCAAAGATTGAGCCCGGTCTGTTACAAAGGGGCTGAAATCAAATTGAAACCTCAGAGAAAGCCAATTAGTCTGCTTTCAAGGACCAAGTATTAAATTAGATTAGACAGTTCCTTAGCCAGTGTTTGTGGGGAATTACTGATTTTATTTGGTTTGTAACAGTCTCATGTGCTGTGGAACTGAATCATTTTGGAGCTGGGATCCTCATGAGCCAGATCCTTGTTATTTACATGAGCTTAATATACTAGGGCATTATATTTACCAAAGATTGTGCCCTGTCTGTTACAATGGATCAGAAATGAAACCTGAGAGATAGCCATTAAGTCTGTTTTCAAGGGCCAACTATAAAAGCAGATCAGAAAGGTCCTTAGCCAGTGTTTGTGAGGGAGGGACTAATTGGATTTGGTTTGCCACAGTCTCATGTGCTGGGGAACTGAATAATTTTGGAGCTGGGATCTTTATGAGCCAGAGCCTTGCTGAAGCTTATTGCAATTTTGTTTTGTTATTTACCTGGGCGTAATATACAAGGGCAATATAATTGCCAAAGATTGTTCCCTGTTTGGTAAAAAGGGGCAGAATTGAAATTGAAACCTGAGAGAGAGCCATTTAGTCTGCTTTCAATTGCCAACTATTAAATAAGATCAGACAGTCCCTTAGCCAGTGTTTGTGAAGATGGGACTAATTGAATTTCGTTTGCCACAGTCTCATGTGCTGGGGAACTGAATAATTTTGGAGATGGGATCTTCATGAACCAGATCCTTGCTGCAGCTATGTGCAATTTGGTTTTCATATTTACTTGTGCTTAATACTATAGGCCACTATATTTGCCAAAGATTGTGCCCTGTCTGTTACAAGTGGGCAGAAGTGAAATTGATACCTGAGAGAGAGCCATTAAGTCTGTTTTCAAGGTCCAACTATTAAATCAGATCACACAGTTCCTTAGCCTGTTTTTCAGGTGGTGGGGCTTTTGGGATTTGGTTTGCCACAGTCTCATGTGCTGGGGAACTGAATATTTTTGGAGCTGGGATCTTCATGAACCAGAGCCTTGCTGCAGCTATGTGCAATTTGGTTTTGATATTTACTGGTGCTTAATATACTAGGGTAATATATGTGCCAGATTGTTCCCTGTTTGTTAAAAAGGGGCAGAATTGAAATTGAAACCAGAGAGAGAGCCATTTAGTCTGCTTTCAAGGGCCAACTATTAAATCACATCAGACAGTTCCTTAGCCAGTGTTTGTGAGGGAGGGACTAATTGGATTTGGTTTGCCACAGTCTCATGTGCGGGGAATAGAATATTTTCGCCGCTGGGATCTTCATGAACCAGAGCCTTGCTGAAGCTAAGTTCAATTTTCTTTTGTTATTTTACCTGTGCTTAATCTAGTAGGGCATTGTATTTGCCAAAGATTATGCCCTGTCTGTTACAAGTGAACAGAAGTGAAATTGATACCTGAGAGAGAGCCATTAAGTCTGTTTTCAAGGTCCAACTATTAAATCAGATCACACAGGTCCTTAGCCAGTGTTTGTGAGGGAGGGACTAATTGGATTTGGTTTGCCACAGTCTCATGTGCTGGGGAACTGAATAATTTTGGAGCTGGGATTTTTACGAGCCAGAGCCTTGCTGAATCTAAGTGCAATTTTGTTTTCTTATTTACCTATGCTCAATATACTGGGGAAATATATTTTTGCCAAAGATTGTTCCCTGTTTGATAAAAAAAAAAAGGGCAGAATTGAAAGTGAAACCTGAGAGAGAGCCATTTAGTCTGCTTTCAAGGCTCAACTATTAGATCAGATCAGGCAATTCCTTAGCCAGTGTTTGTGTGGGTGGGACTAATTGGATTTGTTTTTCCACAGCCTAATGTACTGAGAAGTGAATCATTTTGAAGCGTTTATATTCATGAGCCAGAGCCTTGTTATTTACCTGTGCATAATATACAAGGGCATTAGATTTACCAAAGACTGTGCCCTGTCTGTTACAATGGGTCAGAATTCAAACGTAAGAGAGAGCCTTTAAGTCTGTTTTTAAGGGCCAACTATTAAATCAGAAAAGACAGATCCTTAGCCAGTGTTTGTGGGGGTGGGACTAATTGTATTTGCTTTTCCACAGCCTGATGTGTTGGGGAAGTGAATCATTTTGAAGCTTTGATCTTCATGAGCCAGAGCCTTGTTATTTACCTGTGCTTAATATACTAGGACATTATATTTTCTAAAGATTGAGCCCGGTCTGTTACAAAGGGGCTGAATTCAAATTGAAACCTCAGAGAAAGCCATTTAGTCTGCTTTCAAGGACCAAGTATTAAATTAGATTAGACAGTTCCTTAGTCAGTGTTTGTGGGGAATTACTGATTTTATTTGGTTTGCCATAGTTTCATGTGCTGGGGAACTGAATCATTTTGGAGCTGGGATCTTCATGAACCACAGCCTTGCTGAAGGGAAGTTCAATTTTCTTTTGTTATTTTACCTGTGCTTAATCTAGTAGGGTATTGTATTTGCCAAAGATTATGCCCTGTCTGTTACAAGTGGGCAGAAGTGAAGTTGATACCTGAGAGAGAGCCATTAAGTCTGTTTTCAAGGCCCAACTATTAAATCAGATCACACAGTTCCTTAGCCTGTTTTTCAGGTGGTGGGGCTTTTGGGATTTGGTTTGCCACAGTCTCATGTGCTGGGGAACTGAATAATTTTGGAGCTGGGATCTTCATGAGCCAGAGCCTTGCTGAAGCTATGTGCAATTTGGTTTTGATATTTACTTGTGCTTAATACTATAGGCCACTATATTTGCCAAAGATTGTTCCCTGTCTATTACAAAGTGGCAGAACTGAAATATAAAAATGAGCCATTTGGTCTTCATTCAAGGGCCAGCTATTAAAGCAGGGCAGACAATCCCTTCGCCATTGTTTGTGGAGGTGGGACTAATTGTATTTGATTTTCCACAGCCTCATGTGTTGGGGAAGTGAATCAGTTTGAAGCTTTGATCTTCATGAGCCAGAGCCTTGTTATTTACATGAGCTTAATATACTAGGGCATTATATTTACCAAAGATTGTGCCCTGTCTGTTACAATGGGTCAGAATTGAAACCTGAGAGATAGCCATTAAGTCTGCTTTCAATGGCCAACTATTAAATCAGATCAGACAGTTCCTTAGCCAGTGTTTGTGAGGATGGGACTAATTGAATTTCGTTTGCCACAGTCTCATGTGCTGGGGAACTGAATAATTTTGGAGCTGGGATCTTCATGAACCAGAGCCTTGTTGAAGCTAAGTGCAATTTTGTTTTGTTATTTACCTGTGCTTAATATACAAGGGCAATATATTTGCCAAAGATTGTTCCCTGTTTGTTAACAAGGGGCAGAATTGAAATTGAAACCTGAGAGAGAGCCATTTAGTCTGCTTTCAAGGCCCAACTATTAGATCAAATCAGACAGTTCCTTAGCCAGTGTTTGTGAGGATGGGACTAATTGAATTTCGTTTGCCACACTCATGTGCTGGGGAACTGAATAATTTTGGAGCTGGGATCTTCATGAACCAGATCCTTGCTGCAGCTATGTGCAATTTGGTTTTGATATTTACTTGTGCTTAATACTATAGGCCACTATATTTGCCAAAGATTGTGCCCGGTCTGTTACAAAGGGGCAGAACAGAAACCTAAAAAATAGCCATTTGGTCTTTTTTCAAGGGCCAGCTCTTAAAGGAGGTCAAACAATCTCTTCGCCAGTGTTTGTAGGTTTGGGACTAATTGGATTTGGTTTGCCACAGTCTCATGTGTTGGGGAAGTGAATCATTTTGGAGCTGAAATCTTCATGAACCTGTTGTGGGCCGTTTCGGGATGTCTTGAGGCCTCCAGACCCTCCAGCGCGTCTCTCCCTCCTCGGGAGAGATGCCGACGGCTCAACACGGCTGGCCCCATCCCCTGACGCGCGCGCGCGGGGAGGAGCTTCCCTTAAAAGGGCCAGCGAGGGAAAATCCTTGCTGCACCTGTGGATGACGTCAGACGCCTTCAGGGTATATGTACCCTGCATCTACTTCACTCCAGTGCCTTGCAACAAGGTTCCTGGTTTGTGCTGCTGTGGTCTTGGTTGTCTTCGTCCTGCTTCTGCCTTCTCTCCGCTGTTGATTCTTCTGGCTCTGACCCCTGGACTGGCTTCGGATCGTTCTTCTGGCTCTGACCCCTGGACTGGCTTCGGATCGCTCTCTGACTCCGACAATGGACTGGCTGCGGACCGCTCTCTGGATACCGACCCCTGGACTGGCTACGGACCACCCTTGGACTCCGACTCCTGGACTGACTTCTGGATTTCCTACGACCTGCTGGAGGCGCCAGCCGTCCGGACCTATGACCTGCAGTAGGCGCCTGTATCCGGATCAACCGCATCCTCAGGAAATCGCCTAAGTCCCAGCGGCCGTGTCCCTACAGGCCCCTCCTGGGGGTCTTCGGCTTCCAGGGTGAATCTCCTAAAGTCCCAGCGGCTGGGCTCCTAAGGGCTCCTCCCAGAGGAGTACCGGTCTCCAGGGCGAAGAGTCTCCTTCCTCCTCGGTCCAACAGCATCCATCTGTCCAGTGAGTGTTTTGTCCTTGGTCGCAAAGGACTTCATCGTAGACCAGAGTGTCAGCCTGAACCGAGCTCCCGAACCGCCTCCTGGTTGGGACTTCACTGTGAACTGCCACCGCACTCCATCTTCTGTTCCAACCAGCCCAAGGGTCCACGAACGTAACAGTTTGCAAGGCCATGGACCCGGCGGACCTTGCAGCTCTGAAAGCCATTCCCGGCATAGCCCAGAGGCTGCAACAACAACAAGCAAGCTTAGACACTCTGACGGCCACAGTACAAGCCTTAGCCAACCGCGTGACTG
Organism: Rhinatrema bivittatum; assembly: GCF_901001135.1. NCBI lineage: Eukaryota > Metazoa > Chordata > Amphibia > Gymnophiona > Rhinatrematidae > Rhinatrema > Rhinatrema bivittatum. Next base: position 828,633,539 of record NC_042615.1, read on the forward strand.
GAACCACTGCTGCTAGTTCCAATGCACCCATAGCCGGGGCCGCTGCTGCTGCTCCTGCTCCTATCCAGATGCCAGTGCCGTCGCGATTCTCTGGAGATACGAAGCTTTGCCGAGGTTTCTTGAATCAATGTTATATCCGGTTCAACCTTCTCCCGCTTCAGTTCCCAACTGACCGAATCAAGACCAGTTTCATTATTTCCCTTCTGGATGGGAGACCTTTGGCCTGGGCATCCAACCTTCTAGAATGCCAGGATCCTTGTTTGAACAATCTAGTGCACTTTATTTCAGCATTTAGGCAGGTCTTTGAGGCTGCCCGTAAACCCACCGCTGCTTCTGAACTGCTACAACTACGGCAGGGCAACCGGCCCTTAGCTGATCATGCGATGGACTTCCAAACCCTCGCTGCTGAATTAAATTGGGGAAGTGACAGCTTACATAGTATCTTCCTGGAGAGTCTCTCTTCGAGATTACAAGATGAGTTGGCAGGCCGAGATCTTCCCGACGATCTGAATGGACTGATTGAATTAGCCGGTCGAGTGGACCACCTCTTACAGCATCGATTTCGGGAAAGGAGAACACCCCATAGATCCGACTCCTCTGGAACCATGTCCGTACACCGTGGGATTTCACCTCCAGCTTCTTCAAGAACCCAAGATGTCGAACCCATGCAGGTGGGGCGAGGTCCTTTCTCCCAGGAGGAAAGAAAAAGACGTCGGTCACTAGGTCTCTGCCTGTACTGTGGTGGAAAGGGCCACTTCCTTGCCCATTGCAGCCAGCGCCCGGGAAACGCTCAGACCTAGGGACAGTGGGGGAGCTAACCCAAGGTCATGCCACTGCCGACTCCCCATGCTTTGTTCCAGTAACTCTGCTACTCCCGGACGGAGAGTTCGCGACCCAAGCCTTAATCGACTCAGGGGCCGGGAAGAATTTCATCCTCCAGGAGCTTGTACAGCAACTCCAGATTGGGGTACAACCACAGGAACCTCCACTCCGGATATCCTCTATTCAGGGGAGAATTCTTCCAGGTACCATTGCCACACGTACCTCACCCCTCGTCTTAAGTACAGGCGTCCTGCACCAGGAGGAGATCTCCTTCCTCATCTTAGAGAAGACAATGCATCCTATCATCTTGGGGTTGCCCTGGCTCCGGAAGCATTCTCCAGTCATTGCGTGGGATTCGCTCCAGTTGGCATCCTGGGGTCACGCCTGCTTTAATACCTGTTTGATGGATTTACCACGTGCCCCAGTGGCTCTAATGACTATTCCTCTGGCGTTACCTCTTCAGTACTGGGAGTTTCATGATGTTTTTTCCAAAGAGAGAGCTGAAATTCTTCCAGAGCATCGTCCTTTTGACTGCGCAATCAACCTCTTGCCTGGTGCCACCCCGCCGCGAGGCCAGGTTTATCCCTTATCCCTGCCAGAGACTCAAGCCATGTCTACTTACATCCGGGAGAATCTGGAGCGTGGATTCATTCGGCCATCTAAATCCCCGGCAGGGGCAGGTTTCTTCTTTGTAGCCAAGAAGGATGGCTCACTCCGCCCCTGCATTGATTACCGCGGCCTGAACAGCATCACTCGGCGAGATCGTTACCCTCTGCCTCTGATTCCGGAGCTCCTGGACAGGTTACAGGGGGCCAAGTTTTTTACTAAATTGGACTTGCGGGGAGCCTACAATCTGGTAAGGATCCGCCCTGGTGACGAATGGAAGACCGCCTTTAATATGAGGGACGGCCATTATGAATATCTGGTTATGCCGTTTGGTCTGTGCAACGCCCCGGCGGTCTTCCAAAACCTTATGAATGAGGTTCTCCGAGACATGTTACACTCCTCAGTCAGTCTACCTTGATGACGACCTTATTTACTCCAAGGACCTAGAGACACACCGCCAACACGTCCGACAAGTACTGCTTAAGCTTCGAGAGAACAAGCTGTACGCTAAGTTAGAGAAGTGTGTGTTTGAACAAGAATCACTACCCCTTTTAGGGTATATTGTGTCGTCCACCGGTTTTTTGATGGACCCCGAGAAGGTTGCTGCAATCAAGAATTGGCCACAACCCCAAGGGGTGAAAGCTCTCCAAAGATTCCTGGGGTTCGCCAACTTTTACCGGCAATTTATTCCGCACTACTCTCAGAAGGTGGCTCCTCTAACTGCGCTCACCAAGAAGGGGGCCGATGCCAAAAATTGGCCGACTACGGCCATGCTTCGGATACAGCTGTAGGGGCAGTTTTAAGCCAGCTATCAGTCCAAGGCAAGCTTCTGCCCTGTTCTTTCTACTCTCGAAAATTTTCCCCGAGAGGAACTACGGAATTGGGGATAAAGAGCTACTGACAATCAAGCTAGCTTTCGATGAGTGGCGTCAGTGGTTGGAGGGAGCACTACATTCGGTTATCGTTTACGCTGATCACAAAAATCTTGAGTACTTGTGTCGGGCTCAACGCCTCACTCCGCGGCAGGCTCGATGGGCACTCTTTTTCAGTCGCTTCAATTTTATCCTTCGATACCGACCAGCAACGAAAAACATACGAGCAGACGCGCTCTCTCGGACATCCGAACCCGAAGATGCACCCAACCCGCCTCAATACATCCTGGATCCAGCCAGGGTTCTGTTAGCCGCCGCTAAAATGGCCCCTGCAGGTAAGACGGTGGTTCCTACCCGGTCTCGAAAGAAGGTCTTAGCCTGGGCCCACGATTCACTGACCGCTGGACATCCAGGGATCACTCGGACTCTAGAACTCCTGACCGAATTCTACTGGTGGCCCAATATGTCCAGTCGTGTCCCACCTGTGCTCAACATAAGCCTTTCCATGGATGCCCCTGGAGGCTTCTACAACCACTGCCTACTCCTACGGAGCCCTGGACCCACCTATCCACCGACTTTGTTGTGGATTTGCCTGTTTCCGAAGGGAAGACGATGATTTGGGTCACGGTCGACCGTTTTTCCAAGATGGCCCACTTCGTGCCTCTCGCCAAGCTACCCTCAGCGCTGGTACTGGCCAACCTCTTCATATAGCATGTATTTCGTCTACATGGTTTGCCTTCGCACATCTCCGTGGGCCGCAGTTTACCGCCAAGTACTGGAGATCCCTGTGCAAGAAATTTGGGGTGCGCTTGGACTTTACTACAGCCTTCCACCCACAGGCTAATGGCCAGGTTGAATGGACTAATCGAACATTGAAGGCCTTTCTTCGAGCTTTTGTTGGGGATCTACAGGATGACTGGGTTTCCCTTTTACCGTGGGCCGAATTCTCCTACAGTCGTCATAAACATTCAGTAACCGACTAGTCTCCGTTTCAGCTCGCTTATGGGAAAACCCCCAGACCTCCATTGCCTCTGCCTCTCTCAGTCTCATCTCTGGCGGTTCAACTTACTGCCCAGCAGCTACACTCACTGTGGACGTCCACACAGGAGAAGCTCCGACTTGCTTCGGCTAAAGCAAAGAAATATGGTGATCGTCGACGGCGGCCAGCTCCGATCTTCTTGCCAGGAAGTAAGGTTTGGTTAAGCACCAAGAACATTTGCCTGCGGATCCCGTCTATGCGACTGGCTCCTAAGTATGTGGGGCCATTTACGGTCTTGGATAGAGTAGGGACAGTATCCTACGGTCTGCGATTACCTTCCACTTTGCGGATCCATAACGTATTCCACGTTTCCCTGCTTAAACCGCTGGTGCTCTCTTCCTTCCATGACAAGCCTCCAGTACCTACCACCACTGAAGCTGAAGTAGACGGCATTTATACTGTACAGGAGGTTTTGGACGTTCGGTTTCATCACCACCGATGGGAGTATCTCCTCTCCTGGGAGGGGTATGGTCCAGAAGAGAATTCTTGGGAACCATCTTCCAATATTCTGGACAAAAATCTCCTCCACCAGTTCCATCTGGATCACCCAAGTAAACCCAGGCCTCCAGGGAGGGGGCGTAGGAGAGGGGGTACTGTTGCGGTCCCGGGCCGTGCCCCGGTCCCTCCACCTACCTCGGGGGCGGCCCGGGCCGTTTCAGGATGTCTTCAGGCCTCTAGGCCCTCCAGCGCGTCTCTCCCTCCTCGGGAGAGACACTGACGGCTCGACGCGGCTGGCCCCGCCCCCTGACACGCGCGCGCAAGGGGAGGAGCTTCCCTTAAAGGGGCCAGCGCGGAAAACTCCTTGCTGCACCTGTGGATGACGTCAGATGCCTTCAGGGTATATGTACCCTGCATCTACTTCACTCCAGTTCCTTGCAACAAGGTTCCTGGAGTTGGTTTGTGCTGCTATGGTCTTGGTTGTCTTCGTCCTGCTTCTGCCTTCCCTCCGCTGTTGATTATTCTGGCTCTGACCCCTGGACTGGCTTCGGATCATTCTTTTGGCTCTGACCCCTGGACTGGCTTCGGATCGCTCTCTGACTCCGACCCTGGACTGGCTGCGGACCGCTCTCTGGATACCGATCCCTGGACTGGCTACGGACCACCCTTGGACTCCGACTCCTGGACTGACTTCTGGATTTCCTACGACCTGCTGGAGGCGCCAGCCGTCCGGACCCACGACCTGCAGTAGGTGCCTGCATCCGGATCACCCGCATCCTCAGGAAATCGCCTAAGTCCCAGCGGCCGTGTCCCTACAGGCCCTTCCTGGGGGGACTTCGGCTTCCAGGGTGAATCTCCTAAAGTCCCAGTGGCTGGGCTCCTAAGGGCTCCTCCCGGAGGAGTACCGGTCTCCAGGGCGAAGAGTCTCCTTCCTCCTCGGTCCAACAGCGTCCATCCGTCCAGTGAGGGTTTTGTCCTTGGTCGCCAAGGACTTCATCGTAGACCAGAGCGTCAGCCAGCACCGAGCTCCCGAACCGCCTCCTGGTTGGGACTTCACTGTGAACTGCCACCGCACTCCATCTTCTGTTCCAACCAGCCCAAGGGTCCACGAACGTAACAGAACCAGAGCCTTGCTGAAGGTAAGTGCAATTTTGTTTTGTTATTTACCTGTGCTTAATATACTAGGGTAATATATGTGCCAGATTGTTCCCTGTTTGTTAAAAAGGGGCAGAATTGAAATTGAAACCAGAGAGAGAGCCATTTAGTCTGCTTTCAAGGAAAAACTATTAGATCAGATCAGACAATTCCTTAGCCAGTGTTTGTGGGGGCGGGACTAATTAGAATTGGTTTGTCACAGTGTCATGTGCTGTGGAACTGAATAATTTTGGGGCAGGGTTCTTCATGAGCCAGAGTCTTTGCTGAAGCTAAGTGCAATTTTGTTTTGTTATTTACCTGTGCTTAAAATCCTAGAGCATTATATTTGCCAAAGATTGTGCCCTGTCTGTTTCAAAGAGGCAGAATTGAAACCTGACAGAGAGTCAGTTAGCCTACTTTTAAGGGACAACTATTAAATCAGATCAGACAATCCCTTAGCCAGTGTTTCAAAATATAATGATTTGATTTGCTTTGACTCAGCCTCATGTGCTGGGGAACTGAATCATTTTGGAGCTGGGATCTTCACGAGCCAGCGCCTTGCTGAAGCTAAGTTTATTTATTTTATTTATTTAATGGCTTTTATATACCGACGAACGTTGGGAACATCTCATCGGTTTACAGAGAACACAAAATTTAGCAACAGGCTTTACAATTAACGCATGATTATATGAAGAACAGTTAAACCAATAGTGATTACATATAATCATTACATAGTGCAATTTAGTTTTGTTATTTGCCTGTGTTTAATATTCTGGAGAAATATATTTTTGCCAAAAATTGTTCCCCGTTTGTTAAAAAAGGGCAGAATTGAAACTGAAACCTGAGAGAGAGCCATTTAGGCTGCTTTTGAGGCCCAACTATTAGATCATATCAGACAGTTCCTTAGCCAGTGTTTGTGAGGATGGGACTAATTGGATTTGGTTTGCCACAGTCTCATGTGCTGGGGAACTGAATAATTTTGGAGCTGGGATCTTCATGAACCAGCGCCTTGCTGAAGCTAAATGCAATTTTGTTTTGATATTTACTTGTGCTTAATATTCTAGGCCACTGTATTTGCCAAAGATTGTGCCCTATCTGTTACAAAGGGGCAGAACTGAAATATAAAAATGAGGCATTTGGTCTTCTTTCAAGGGGCAGCTATTAAAGCAGGTCAGACAATCCCTTCGCCAGTGTTTGTGGGGGTGGGAATACTTGGATTTGGTTTCTCACAGTCTCTTGTCCTCTGGAATTGAATCATTTTGGAGCTGAGATCTTCATGAGCCAGAGCCTTGCTGAAGCTAAGTGCAATTTTGTTTTGTTATTTACCTGTGCTTAATATACAAGGGCATTATATTTGCCAAAGATTGAGCCCTGTTTGTTAAAAAGGGACAGAATTGGAATTGAAACCTGAGAGAGAACCATTTAGTCTGCTTTCAAGGGCCAACTATTAAATCAGATCAGACAGGTCCTTAGCCAGTGTTTGTGAGGATGGGACTAATTGGATTTGGTTTGCCACAGTTTCATGTGCTGGGGAACTGAATCATTTTGGAGCTGGGTTCTTCATGAACCAGAGCCTTGCTGAAGCTAAGTTCAATTTTGTTTTGTTATTTTACCTGTGCTTAATCTAGTAGGGCATTGTATTTGCCAAAGACTATGCCCTGTCTGTTACAAGTGGGCAGAAGTGAAATTGATACCTGAGAGAGAGCCATTAAGTCTGTTTTCAAGGTCCAACTATTAAATCAGATCACAAAGTTCCTTAGCCAGTTTTTCAGGTGGTGGGGCTAATGGGATTTGGTTTGCCACAGTCTCTTGTCCTGGGCAACTGAATCATTTTAGAGCTGGGATCTTCATGAGCCAGAGACTTGCTGAAGCTAAGTGCAATTTTGTTTTGTTATTTACCTGTGCGTAATATACAAGGGCAATATATTTGCCAAAGATTGTTCCCTGTTTGATAAAAAGGGGCAGAATTGAAATTGAAACCTGAGAGAGAGCCATTTAGTCTGCTTTCAAGGCCCAACTATTAGATCATATCAGACAGTTCCTTAGCCAGTGTTTGTGGGGCTGGGACTAATTGTATTTGGTTTGCTACAGTCTCATGTGTTGGGGAAGTGAATCATTTTGAAGCTTTGATCTTCATGAGCAGGAGCCTTGTTATTTACCTGTGCTTAATATACTAGGACATTATATTTACCAAAGATTCTGCCCTGTGTGTTACAAAGGGTCAGAATTGAAACCTGAGAGAGAGGCATTAAGTCTGTTTTCAAGGGCCAACTATTAAATCAGATCAGACAGATCCTTAGCCAGTGTTTGTGAGGATGGGACTAATTGGATTTGGTTTGCCATAGTCTCATGCGCTGGGGAACTGAATAATTTTGGAGCTTGTATCTTTATGAGCCAGAGCCTTGCTGAAGCTAAGTGCAATTTTGTTTTGATATTTACTTGTGCTTAATATTCTAGGCCACTGTATTTGCCAAAGATTGTGCCCTGTCTGTTACAAAGGGGCAGAACTGAAATATAAAAATGAGGCATTTGGTCTTCTTTCAAGGGCCAGCTATTAAAGCAGGGCAGACAATCCCTTCGCCAGTGTTTGTGGGGGTGGGAATACTTGGATTTGGTTTGTCACAGTCTCTTGTCCTGGGGAACTGAATCATTTTGGAGCTGAGATCTTCATGAGCCAGAGCCTTGCTGAAGCTAAGTGCAATTTTGTTTTGTTATTTACCTGTGCTTAATATACAAGGGCATTATATTTGCCAAAGATTGAGCCCTGTTTGTTAAAAAGGGATAGAATTGGAATTGAAACCTGAGAGAGAGCCATTTAGTTTGCTTTCATTGGCCAACTATTAAACCAAATTGGAGAGTTCCTTAGCCAGTGTTTGTGGAGGAGGGAATAATTGGATTTGGTTTGCCACAGCCTCATGTGTGGGGGAACTGAATCATTTTGAGGCTGGGATCTTCACTAGGGCATTATATTTGCCAAAGATTGAGCCCTTTCTGTTACAAGTGGGCAGAAGTGAAATTGATACCTGAGAGAGAGCCATTAAGTCTGTTTTCAAGGTCCAACTATTAAATCATATCAGACAGGTCCTTAGCCAGTGTTTGTGGGGGTGGGACTAATTGTATTTGCATTTCCACAGTCTCATGTGTTGGGGAAGTGAATCATTTTGAAGCTTTGATCTTCATGAGCCAGAGCCTTGTTATTTACCTGTGCTTAATATACTAGGGCATTATATTTACCAAAGATTGTGCCCTGTGTGTTACAATGGAACAGAATTGAAACCTGAGAGAGAGCCATTAAGTCTATTTTCAAGGGCCAACTATTAATTTAGATCAGACAGGTCCTTAGCCAGTGTTTGTGAGGATGGGACTAATTGGATTTGGTTTGCCACAGTCTCATGTGCTGGGGAACTGAATAATTTTGGAGCTGGGATCTTCATGAGACAGAGCCATCCTGAAGCTAAGTGCAATTTTCTTTTGTTAATTACCTGTGCTTAATATACTTGGTCATTATATTTTCCAAAGATTGAGCCCTGTCTGTTACAAAGGGGCAGAAATGAAATCAAAACCTGAGAGAGAGCCATTTAGTTTGCTTTCAAGGCCCAACTATTAGATCAGATCAGACAATTCCTTAGCCAGTGTTTGTGGGGGTGGGACTAATTGTATTTGCATTTCCACAGCCTCATGTGCTAGGGAAGTGAATAATTTTGGAGCTGAAATCTTCATGAACCACAGCCTTGCTGAAGCTAAGTACAATTTTGTTTTGATATTTACCTGTGCTTAGTAAACTAGGTGTTGCAGTTGGACACTGCTGGAGAGATAGTGAACCCTTGGGCCGGCCTACCTAGGGTGACAGGGTAGGCCAGGAGGTGGTGCCACAAGCAGGAGGTGTTCACCCGGGAACCATACACCCCCCGGGAGGAGCCCATAGGGCACCGGGTCCTCGGAATAGAGGCAGAAAGTCCAGGGGCTGAGAGAGGCTTAGACCGGGACCAGAGCAAACTGGAAGGATAGGAAGTCCAAGGTACCCGGGAAGCAGGGGACTGGCTGTACAGGGCCGAGGGCCGGCTGAAGGCAGGGCAGCGGGAGGCAGCGGAGTCTGTAGCAAACCGGAGGCTGAAGCAGGCTGCAGGCTGAAGCGGAGTCAGAGGCAAACCGGAGTCGGAGGCGGGCAGCAGGCTGAAGCGGAGTCAGAGGCAAACCGGAGTCGGAGGCGGGCAGCAGGCAGAAGCGGAGTCAGAGGCAAACCGGAGTCGGAGGCGGGCAGCAGGCAGAAGCGGAGTCGGAAGCAAACCGGAGTCAGAAGTAGGAAACGTGGAGATCACCAGGAACGCAACTAAGAACAACTATGGAGTTGTGAACCTCGTTGCAAGGTGATGAGACAGAGTTTGAGCGCCGGTTATATCGGGCCTTGGGCGTGACGTCAGCAGCACTAGCGGGGCCAGGCTTTCGGGAGTTGAGCGCTCAAGACGGGAGTCCTCGCGCACGCGCGAGACTGACGAGAAGCAGACACGTAATGGCGGCCACCACATGGAGTGAAAGAAGCCCCCGGGGTCCAGAGCGGGCGGAATACGGTGATTCCTGAAGCGGAGGTAGGCGGGTTTGAGCCCTAAGCGGAGGGAAGCGGGAGAGACCGCAACAGTACCCCCCCCCCCTTTACGGCCCCTCTTGAGAGGACCGGGTTTCTCCGGATGGTCACGATGGAACTTCTGTAACAAGGACTTGTCCAGGATGTTGCGGCTGGGTTCCCAGGTGTTGTCCTCATCGCCGCAACCTTCCCATGCGAGTAGATATTCCCACCTGCGGTTTTAGAAGTGAACATCCAGGACTTTGCGTACCTGGTAAGTGGGATCATCGTCGATGGTAGTAGAAGAAGGATCCGGAGGTTTACGGTGATAGCGAGAGAGGACTACGGGCTTAAGCAAGGATACGTGGAAAACATTGTGGACTCGAAGAGAGGACGGCAACCTCAGCTGATACGAAACTAACCCCACTCTTTCGGCGACTTGGAATGGCCCACAGTATCTGGGCGCAAATCTTCGTGAGGGGAGACAGAGATGAATGTTTTTGGTGCTAAGCCAGACCCGGTCTCCTGGCTGATAGGTAGGAGCCGGTTGTTGGTGGCGGTCAGCTGCCTGTTTAGCGGAAGAGGCTGAGCGGAGCAGTTTGTTCTGGGTCTTCTGCCACAAAGTCTGTAGTTGGCGCGCCGTCAACTGGGCGGCTGGAGAGGCACTGGAGATAGCGATGGGAAGCGGGGGTCTCAGCTGTTTCCCGTAGACTAGCTGGAATGGTGAGAGCCCGGTGGCTGCATGGGCTTTATTGTTATAGGCAAATTCGTCCCAGGGCAGTAGTTCTGACCAGTTGTCTTGCTTTTCATTAGTGAAGGCTCAAAGGTAGGTTTTCAGAGACCGATTCATCCTTTCGGACTGTCCGTTACTCTGCGGGTGGAAAGCTGTAGAGAAGCTGAGCTTTACCTTGAAGCACTTGCAGAGAGCCCTCCAGTAGCGTGCAACAAACTGGGGTCCCCGGTCGGAAACGATGTCTTGTGGAAGGCCGTGTAGCCTGAAAATATGCTGGGCAAAGAGGAGAGCTAGTTCGGGTGCAGAGGGTAACTTGGTCAACGGAACAAGGTGCACCATCTTAGAGAAGCGGTCGACGGTAACCCAGATAACCGTTTGACCACGAGACGGGGGCAAGTCCACCATGAAGTCTGTAGCTAGATGGGTCCAGGGCTCTGTGGGGATTGGCAGAGGCTGTAGGAGACCGCACGGAGGTCCAGGACTGGGCTTCTGACGGGCACAGGTGGGGCAGGAACTAACATAGGTGCGCACATCTTGTCGGATGTTGGGCCACCAGTAGAAGCGGTTAAGGAGTTCCAGGGTTCTCTCGCGTCCTGCGTGCCCTCCAGTGAGGGAGTCATGAGCCCAGCGTAGTGTCTTTAAACGGTCTCGTCGGGGAACCACGGTCCTATCTTGGGAGAGTACCGTCAGGGCGGACAAGCGAACCTTACTAGGGTCGAGGATATACTGTGGAGGTTCTTGGTCTTCTTCGGGTTAAGGAGGTCCGAGAGAGAGCATCAGCTCGGAGATTCTTGGCCGCCGGCCGGTACTGTAAAACAAAATCAAAGCGACTGAAGAACAGGGCCCAGCGGGCTTGGCGAGGGTTTAATCGCTGAGCCTGGGACAAAAACTCTAAGTTTTTGTGATCCGTATATACGGTGATCGTGTGTCGGGCCCCCTCGAGCCATTGCCTCCATTCTTCAAAGGCGAGTTTGATCGCCAGCAGCTCCTTGTCGCCGATGGAGTAATTAGTCTCGGCGGGGGAGAACTTCCTGGAGAAGTAAGAACATGGCAGGAGCTGTCCGGACTCGGAGAGTTGACTGAGGACCGTTCCGACGGCAATGCTGGAGGCGTTGACCTCGACGATGAAAGGTCTGGCTGGATCAGGATGACGGAGACAGGTGTGCGTGAGGAACGCCTCTTTCAAAGTCGGTGAAAGCTGCGACCGCAGCATCAGGCCAGTTCTTGGCGTCGGCTCCCTTGCGGGTCAGGGCAGTAAGGGGAGCGACCCGGTGCGAGTACTGTGGAATAAAATGTCTATAAAACTTAGCGAAGCCCAAGAATCTCTGGAGGGCCTTGAGACCCTTGGGTTGAGGCCATCTGGTTATGGCGGCTACTTTTTCGGGGTCCATTCGGAATCCTGTGGAGGAGATGATATACCCGAGGAAGGCCAGGGCCTCAGCTTCGAAAACGCATTTTTCAAGCTTGGCGTACAGGTGATTGTCTCAGAGAGCCTGCAGGACTTGTGCGACGTGGCAACGGTGAGTCTTCAGATCCTTGGAGAAGATGAGCACGTCATCAAGACAGACAATCACATGGGAGTGGAGCATGTCGCGTAGGAGCTCGTTCATGAGGTTCTGGAAGACGGCTGGGGCGTTGCAGAGTCCAAAGGGCATTACCAGGTACTCGTAATGCCCATCCCTGGTATTAAAGGCCGTCTTCCACTCATCCCTGGGGCGAATGCGGACGAGGTTATAGGCCCCTCGGAGGTCTAGCTTGGTGAAGATGCGTGCTCCCTGAAGGCGGTCCAAAAGCTCAGGGATCAAAGGAAGCGGATACCGGTCTCGCTTGGTGATGGCATTCAAGCCACGATAGTCTATACATGGACGGAGAGAGCCATCCTTTTTGGCCACGAAAATGAAGCCGGCTCCGGCGGGCGAGCGAGAAGGACGAATGAAGCCCTTGGCGAGGTTCTCAGTCACATACTGAGACATAGCAGCAGTCTCTGGCAAAGACAAAGGGTACACCCGGCCACGGGGAGGCGTGGTGCCCGGCAACAAGTCAATTGGGCAATCAAAAGGCCGGTGTTGAGGGAGTATTTCAGCCATCTCTTTGGAGAAGACGTCAGCGAAGTCTCGATATGGCTCGGGCAGCAGGAGCGAGGAGCAGAGGTGCAAGGTTTTCAGTGGACATGGGAGACGTAAACAATGTTCAAAACAAAAGGGACTCCATCGGGTTAGCTGAAAGTTATCCCACTGAATAACGGGCGAATGCTGTCGCAATCAAGGTAGTCCAAGAACCAGGGGGTGCACAGCTCGCTCCAAGATTAGCAGGGAGATTTCCTCCGAATGGAACAAGCCTGTCTGGAGAGTCAAAGGGGCTGTGGAGCAGGTGATGATACCAGGGAGCAGCGGCCCCGGATAGAGGAAATCCGTAGTGGAGGAACTTTCTGTAGTGTGGGGAGAGACAGCTGATTTACCAGGTCGGCCACAATGAAATTCCCCTCAGCACCAGAGTCGATGAAAGCCCGGATCTGGAGTTCCCCACCGGGGTATTTCAGAGTCACTGGCAAGGTACAAAGAGGAGCTGATCCTGTAGAGCCTAGGTGTAGCTCCTGAGTATAACCTAGGCATGGTCGTTTCCCGGACGTTCCGGGCAATTGGCGAGGAAGTGCCCCTTGCCTCCGCAGTAGAGACAGAGGCCCAGCGAGCGGCGCTTCCTACTTTCTTCGGGAGTCAGTGGAGAGCTCCCCAATTGCATGGGTTCTCCACTGCTGATAGAGGCCGGAAGAGCCTTAGGAGCCGGGGTTCTGGTGGCAGTGGACGACTGTGGTGATGCTTTACGGTAGGAGCGGGTCTCCTTGTCCCGCTGCTGAAGGCGACGGTCCACCCTGCCAGCGATGTCAATTAAGTAATTTAAGTCCTCCAGGAGGTCCCGGCCTGCTAACTCATCCTTGATGCGACTACCAAGCCCCTCCAGGAAGATTCCCCTAAGGCAATCATCTCGCCAGCCAACTTCCATGGCCAGCGTGCGAAAGTCTATGGTGTAATCGGCCACCGAGCGTGTCCCTTGCCTGAGGTGCAAGAGCTCCGAGGCCGCGGTGGTCTGGCGTGCAGGATCATCAAAAGCGAGACGAAAGTTGAGGACAAATTCCTGCAGATTCTGTAGCAAGGGGACCTGACGCTCCCAAATGGGTGAAGCCCAGTCAAGGGCCTTACCATCCAGTAGCGAGAATATATATGCTACTTTAACTGTGTCTGAGGAAAACTGTGCAGGCAGGAGGGCAAAACGCACGTAGCACTGATTTAAAAAGCCATGGCATGTCTTGATATCCCCGGCATACCGGGTCGGCGTGGGTAGCTGAGTCACTGAAGCTGAACTGGGTGCTGGTGCCGGAGGAGGGGCTGGAGGCGGTTCCGGAGGAGAGGCCTCCAGGTGGGAGACCAGCTGTTCCACGGTAGCAGCAAGCGTGTCGATACAGTGCTGTTGCTGCTGGAGGCATTGTGCCATCCCCGGAATGGCCTGCAGGCTTGGGGCCTCCGCCGAGTCCATGGTCTTCCAAACTGTTGCAGTTGGACACTGCTGGAGAGATAGTGGACCCTTGGGCCGGCCTACCTAGGGTGACAGGGTAGGCCAGGAGGCGGAGCCACAAGCAGGAGGTGTTCACCCGGGAACCAGGAACCCCCCAGGAGGAGCCCGTAGGGCACCGGGTCCTCGGGACTTGGAATAGAGGCAAAAAGTCCAGGGGCTGAGATAGGCTTAGACCGGGACCAGAGCAAACAGTAATGATAGGAAGTCCAAGGTACCCGGGAACCAGGAACCCCCCAGGAGGAGCCTGGAGGGCACCGGGTCCTCGGGACTTGGAATAGAGGCAGAAAGTCCAGGGGCTGAGATAGGCTTAGACCGGGACCAGAGCAAACTGGAAGGATAGGAAGTCCAAGGTACCCGGGAAGCAGGGGACAGGCTGTACAGGGCCGAGGGCCGGCTGAAGGCAGGGCAGCGGGAGGCAGCGGAGTCTGTAGCAAAACCGGAGGCTGAAGCAGGCTGTAGGCTGAAGTGGAGTCGGTAGCAAACCGGAGGCTGAAGCAGGCTGTAGGCTGAAGCGGAAGCAGGCTGGGGTTGGGGCTGGCTGCAGGCAGAAGCGGATTCAGAGGCAAACCGGAGTCGGAGGCGGGCAGCAGGCTGAAGCGGTGTCGGAAGCAAACCGGAGTCAGAGGCAGGCAGCAGGCTGAAGCGGAGCCAGAGGCAAACCGGAGTCAGAAGCAGGCAGCAGGCTGAAGCGGAGTCAGAGGCAAACCGGAGTCAGAGGCAGGCAGCAGGCTGAAACAGAGTCAGAGGCAAACTGGAGTCAGAAGCAGGAAACGTGGAGATCACCAGGAACGCAACTAAGAACAACTATGGAGTTGTGAACCTCGTTGCAAGGCGATGAGAGAGAGTTTGAATGCCGGTTATATCGGGGCTTGGGCGTGACGTCAGCAGCACGGGTGGGGCCAGGCTTCCGGGAGTTGAGCGCTCAAGGCGCGCGCGCGAGACAGAGGAGAAGCAGGCACGTAATGGCAGCCGCCACGTGGAGTGAGGGAAGCCCCCGGGACCCAAAGCAGGCGGAACGCGGCGATTCCTGAAGCGGAGGTAGGCAGGGTTGAGCCCTGAGCGGGGGGAAGCGGTAGAGACCGCAACACTAGGGCAATATATTTGCCAAAGATTGTTCCCTGTTTGTTAAAAAGGGGCAGAATTGAAATTGAAATCTGAGAGAGAGCCATTTAGTCTGCTTTCAAGGCCAAACTATTAGACCAGATCAGACAATTCCTTAGCCAGTGTTTGTGGGGGTGGGACTAATTGTATTTGCATTTCCACAGCCTCATGTGTTGGGGAAGTGAATCATTTTGAAGCTTTGATCTTCATGAGCCAGAGCCTTGTTATTTACCTGTGCTTAATATTCTAGGCCATTATATTTGCCAAAGATTGTGCCCTCTCTGTTACAAAGGGGCAGAACTGAAATATAAAAATGAGCCATTTGTTCTGTTTTCAAGGTCCAACTACAAAATCAGATCACACAGTTCCTTATCCAGTTTTTCAGGTGGTGGGGCTAATTGGATTTGGTTTGCCACAGTCTCTTGTCCTGGGGAACTGAATCATTTTGGAGCTGAGACCTTCATCAGCCAGAGCCTTGCTGAAGCTAAGTGCAATATTGTTTTGTTATTTACCTGTGCTTAATATACTAGGACATTATATTTGCCAAAGATTGTGCACTGTCTGTTACAAAGGGGCAGAAGTGAAAGCTTAGAGAGAGCCTTTTAGTCTTTTTTCAAGAGCCAATATACTATGGCAATATTTTTACCAAAGAATTTGCATGTCTGTTGCCAAGGGAAGAAATGAAAACTGAAACCTGAGAGAGAGCCATTAAGTCTGTTTTCAAGGGCCAACTATTAAATCAGATAAGACTAATCCTTAGCCACTGTTTGTGGCTTTGGGACTAATTGGATTTGGTTTGCCACAGTCTCATATGCTAGGGAAGTGAATAAATTTGGAGCTGGAATCTTCATGAACCAGATCCTTGCTGAAGCTAAGTGCAATTTTGTTTTGTTATTTACCTGTGCTTATTTATTTATTTATTTAAGGTTTTTATATACCGGCAATCATGAGCACATATCTTGCTGGTTTACATGAAACGGGAGTGCATTAAATACATCAACTAGAACTGTGGTGATCGAAGGAGCAGTTACAAATAACAAGGGTAGCAGAACTTGGATAAGAAGGAAGAGATAGGAAAGAATAAACGGTTGAACGGTATACAAATAAATTAAATGCTATGTAAAAATGGCATGATTAATGGCTGAATATTTGAAGTCCTTGGTTTGTATCTATGACGTGATATTAGATTGTGTCTGGGAAAGCTTGCTTGAATAACCAAGTCTTAAGTCCTTTCCTGAAAGTTAAGAGGCAAGGTTCCAGTCTGAGATCTGTGGGAATGGAATTCCACAGAGAAGGGCCAGCAGTGGAGGTGGCACGATCTCTTAGAGTGATGTGTTTGGTCATTTTCGCAGGAGGAACTTTGAGGGCGCCTCGGTAGACATTTCTGGTAGGTCTTGTCGAGTTGTATACTTGGAGGGGGATTTGTATATCGAGGGAGATGCGTTGATGAATAGTTTTGAAGATGACACAAATGGCTTTGTACATGATACGGAAGTGGACGGGTAGCCAATGTAACTCTTTCAGAATGGGGGATATGTGGTCTCTCTTTCTTGCGCCTGTTAGTAATCGAGCTGCTGAATTTTGAACCATCTGTAGTGGTTTGGAGTAGGAAGAGGGCAGACCTAGCAATAGGGAATTGCAGTAGTCTAATTTTGCAAGAATGACTGCTTGGATGATAGTTCTGAAGTCTTGGGCATGGAAAAGAGGTCTTATCCTCTTCAGAACCTGGAGTTTATAGAAGCAGTCTTTGGTTGTTTTGTTGATATGGGCCTTGAAGTTTAGCCGGTTGTCTATTATCACTCCTAAGTCTCGAACTTGTGTGGTAGGTAGGTTGGTGGGAAGAGTAGTGTTAGAGATGTTGGTTTCCGGAGAAATGAGAAGGATTTCTGTCTTAGAAGAGTTTAAGATGAGGTGTAGGTTGTTTAGTAGTTGTTTGATTTTCAGGTGGCATGATTCCCAGTAGTCAAGAGTTTCAGAATATGTATCTTTGATGGGGATGATGATTTGGATATCATCTGCATAAAGGAAGTACTTTAGATTGAGGTTGGTGAGAAGTTGGCAGAGAGGAAGAAGATAGATGTTAAATAGGGTCGGAGATAATGAAGAACCTTGAGGGACTCCTATGACAGAGTCAAATCTAGAGGATTCCTTGTTTTGGATTTTAACTTTGTAACCTCTGTTATTGAGAAAGGTTTTGAACCAGGATAGGACGGTGCCGCTGATTCCTATAGACGAGAGTTGGTTTAGGAGGATGGCGTGGTTGACCGTGTCGAACGCTGCTGAGAGGTCTAACAAGATCAATAGGAATGAGTTTCCTTTGTCAAGGCCCATTAAGATATAATCTGTCAACGAGGAGAGGAGGGATTCTGTGCCTCGATTTTTTCTGAAGCCGTGTTGTGGGGTGAAAAGAAGATTGTTGTCTTCGATGAAATCTGAGAGTTGAGAGTTCACTAGTTTTTCCATGATCTTGGCGATGAATGGGAGGTTAGCTATGGGGCGGAAGTTGTTGGGTTCCTTCGGGTCAAGGTTAGGTTTCTTTAAGAGCGGTGAGATTGAGGCCATTTTGAGGTCATCAGGGCAGATTCCTTGGGCTAGAGAGCAGTTGATGATATTTGTCAAAGATGTGGCTATTGTGTCTGGAATAGATAGAAGTAATTTGGAGGGGATGTGGTCTGCAGGATGAGATGAAGGTTTCATTTTTCTCAGGATGGCTTGTATCTCAGTGGAGGCTACAGGTTCAAAGGTGTTTAAGCTGGCATTTTTGTGTGCAGGTTGTTGATATGTCTGGAGGGCTGCTGTGTCGGGAGGCAGTTGTGTTAGGAGATTGGAAATTTTATTTTGGAAAAACTGAGCGAGTTCTTCGGCTTTGGACTGAGCCATATTGCCGGGGATTTCTCGCGGTATGGTTTGAGTGAGGCTGGAGACATAGGCGAAGAGGGCTTTAGCGTCAAAGACCAGGTTGTGAATCTTGGATGCGTAAAAATCTTTTTTTGATTTTGAGGTGAGGGATTTGTACTGGTAAAGTGTGGATTTGTATGATGAGATGGTGGTGTCGCAAGGGGTTTTTACGCCAGGTCGCTTCTTTTTTTCTTAAAGTTTGTTTAAGTTTTCTGAGTTCGTTGGTGAACCAAGGTTGTCTGTTGGCTGCATTGGTGTGAGATTTTTTTGTAATTGAAGGACAGAGCTTGTTGGCTATATTTTCTGTTATGTTGTTCCATGAACGAATGGCAGCGTTAGGGTCGGATAAGTCTAATAGGGGGAGCTGGGAGACTAATTGGGTGTTGAGGTCTTCTGGAGAACATCGCTTTTTGTAATGGAATGAAGGTGAGGGGATGTTAGGAGTGTTGGTTTCTTCCAGTGTGAAAGAGGTGGAAATAAGAGAGTGGTCTGACCAAGGGACCTTTTTGTTCTTCAAGTTGTACGTGTTCGTAATCCCTTTGTTGAAGAAAATCAAGTCCAGGGTGTGACCCGCTTTGTGTGTGGGTTCATTGACTATTTGTTGGAATCCCATGGCAGATAGGGCTGTGAGGAGGGTTATACAGCTGTTGGATGGTGAGGGGTTGTCAATATGTAGATTGAAGTCTCCTAAGATGATTGCTGGAGAATCCAGGTTGATGAGCAAGGTGGAGATTTCAAGGATAGGGGAGACATTGGATTCTAGGAACCCTGGGGGGGGCGTAGACAAGAAGGATTTGAAGATGTTGTGAGGTGAAGAAGCCGACTTCCAGTTTTGAGTTAGAGCTGAATGGATGTTGGGAGAAGTTCAGACTTTTTTTGGTAGCCAAAAGGATTCCACCTCCTCTTTTTTTCAGTCTCGGGAGTGAGAAGACGTCATAGGTATGTGTAGGTAGTTGGTTTATTAACGCTGTATCTGAGGGCTTGAGCCATGTTTCAGTTACTCCACAAATATCTGGCTTGGCGTCGTTGAGATAATCATTAAAGATTAGGGATTTTTTTGTTAGGGATTGTGCATTGAAGAGTGAGAGTGAGAAGAGGGAGAGGCCTAAAAGCTGTGTGATTGGAGTAATCGAGATGGAGGTGAGGGTTTTTAAGTTCTTGAGGAGGGCTCGTCTGGCAGATAATCTTTTAGGTGGGAGGCGGTGTTGTAATGTTGGTATTGGGAGTACTAGAGACATTGTGAATGGTTAGCTGGCTGGTGCCGTGGATAGGCGGATGACTGATGGCTGGTGCCGAGGATAGGCGGATGACTGATGGCTGGTGCCGTGGATAGGCGGAAGACTGATGGGAGGAAAGGCTGGGATTAGGAAGAAATAATTAATTGGTTAGGGCTCTGGATGAGCGTAGAATGGTTGTTTGCAGTGAGGGTGTTTGCTGAATGCTTGCAGGATGGTTGATAGCTGAATGCTTGCAGGATGGTAGTTTGCTCAAGATGATTGTTTGCTCAAGATGATTGTTTGCTCAAGATGGTTGTTTGCTCAGGATGGTTGTTTGCTCAGGATGGTTGTTTGCTCAGGATGGTTGTTTGCTGAATGCTTGCAGGATGGTAGTTTGCTCAAGATGATTGTTTGCTCAGGATGGTTGTTTGCTCAGGATGGTTGTTTGCTCAGGATGGTTGTTTGCTGAATGCTTGCAGGATGGTTGTTTGCTGCGCATTTGTTGGACGCTTGCAGGATGGTTGTTTGCTCAAGATGGTTGTTTGCTGAATGCTAGCAGGATGGTTGTTTGCTCAAGAAGGTTGTTTGCTCAAGATGGTTGTTTGCTGAATGCTTGTAGGATGGTTGTTTGCTGAGCATTTGTTGGATGCTTGCAAGATGGTTGTTTGCTCAAGATGGTTGAGGGGTTGTTTGCTCAAGATGGAGAGGCTGGATTGAATGCAGGGTGGCTGTTGGAGAGGCTGGAGTGGATGCTGGAGAGGCTGGATTGAATGCAGGAGTGGCTGTTGGAGAGGCTGGAGTGGGTGCTGGGAGGGTGCTAGGGAGGTAAGTTGAGAGGTGGCTTTGTTCCAGCCTACGGAATCCCCTAGCCTAGGACCTTTGCTGGCTGCTACCTTTATGGCTTTAGATTTATCTAAGGATATGGCTCAGGGCTTCTCAGGGCTGTACGAAGGGGCGAAACAAAGGGGCCTGCCCCTTTGTCGCGCACCTTCGGCGCGCGACGCTAGGCGCGCGGCGCCGGGCTGACTGCGGATTTAAAGCCCCTCAGGGCCTGCTCCTATTGGAGGAGCTGGATCGGTGGGCGGATCGTTTTCGGCGCGGTTTCCCTTTCAGGTAGGCAAAGTTTCTTACGTGGCTGCTGCCGCGTTGTCGTCGCCGAGTCCCCTCGGGTGGGGAGCGTGTAGCCCTGGCCTTCCCCCCGGCGGGGCTCGGCGCCGATCGCGCAGGCCTTCCCCGATCACCGCCGGGCAGAAGAAGCAAGAAGAAATGGCGCCGGGCTGACTGCGGATTTAAAGCCCCTCAGGGCCTGCTCCTATTGGAGGAGCTGGATCGTTGGGCGGATCGTTTTCGGCGCGGTTTCCCTTTCAGGTAGGCAAAGTTTCTTACGTGGCTGCTGCCGCGTTGTCGTCGCCGAGTCCCCTCGGGTGGGGAGCGTGTAGCCCTGGCCTTCCCCCGGCGGGGCTCGGTGCCGATCGCGCAGGCCTTCCCCGATCACCGCCGGGCAGAAGAAGCAAGAAGCTTAATATACTAGGACATTATATTTTCCAAAGATTATGCCTTGTCTGTTACAAAGGGGCAGAATTCAAATTGAAACCAGAGAGAGAGCCATTAAGTCTGCTTTCAAGATCCAACTATTAAATCAGATCAGACAGTTCCTTAGCCAGTGTTTGTAGCATTGTGAATAATTGCATTTGGTTTGCCACAGTCTCATGTGCTGGAGAATTCAATCATTTTGGAGCTGGGATCTTCATGAGCCAGAGAATTGCTGAAGCTAAGTGCAATTTTTTTTTGATATTTACTTGTGCTTAATATTCTAGGCCATTATATTTGCCAAAGATTGTGCCCTGTCTGTTACAAAGGGGCAGAACTGAAATATAAAAATGAGCCATTTTTCTGTTTTCAAGGTCCAACAATAAAATCAGATCACAAAGTTCCTTAGCCAGTTTTTCAGGTGGTGGGGCTAATTGGATTTGGTTTGCCACAGTTTCTTGTCCTGGGGAACTGAATCATTTTGGAGCTGGGATCTTCATGAACCAGAACCTTGCTGAAGCTAAGTGCAATTTTGTTTTGTTATTTACCTGTGCTTAATATACTAGGGCAATATATTTGCCAAAGATTGTTCCCTGTTTGTTAAAAAGGGGCTGAATTCAAATTGAAACCTGAGAGAAAGCCATTTAGTCTGCTTTCAAGGACCAAGTATTAAATCAGATTAGACAGTTCCTTAGCCAGTGTTTGTGGGGAATTACTAATTTTATTTGTTTTGCCACAGTCTCATGAGCTAGGGAAATGAATAATTTTGGAGCTGAAATCTTCATGAACCAGAGCCTTGCTGCAGCTATGTGCAATTTGGTTTTCATATTTACTTGTGCGCAATATTCTAGGCCACTATATTTGCCATAGATTGTGCCCTGTCTGTTACAAAGGGACAGAGCTGAAATATAAAAATGAGCCATTTGGTCTTCATTCAAGGGCCAGCTATTAAAGCAGGGCAGAAAATCACTTCACCAGTGTTTGTGGGGGTGGGAATAATTGGATTTGGTTTGTCACAGTCTCTTGTCCTGGTGAACTGAATCATTTTGGAGCTGAGATCTTCATGAGCCAGAGCCTTGCTGAAGCTAAGTGCAATTTTGTTTTGTTATTTACCTGTGCTTAATATACTAGGACATTATATTTTCCAAAGATTGAGCCCGGTCTGTTACAAAGGGGCTGAATTCAAATTGAAACTTCAGAGAAAGCCATTTAGTCTGCTTTCAAGGACCAAGTTTAAATTAGATTAGACAGTTGCTTAGCCAGTATTTGTGGGGAATTGCTGATTTTATTTGGTTTGCCACAGTCTCATGTACTGGGGAACTGAATCATTTTGGAGCTGGGATCTTCATGAACCAGAGCCTTGCTGAAGCTAAGTTCAATTTTCTTTTGTTATTTTACCTGTGCTTAATCTAGTAGGGTATTGTATTTGCCAAAGATTATGCCCTGTCTGTTACAAGTGGGCAGAAGTGAAGTTGATACCTGAGAAAGAGCCATTAAGTCTGTTTTCAAGGTCCAACTATTAAATCAGATCACACAGTTCCTTAGCCTGTTTTTCAGGTGGTGGGGCTTTTGGGATTTGGTTTGCCACAGTCTCATGTGCTGGGGAACTGAATAATTTTGGAGCTGGGATCTTCATGAGCCAGAGCCTTGCTGAAGCTAAGTGCAATTTTGTTTTGTTACTTACCTGTGCTTAATATAGAAGGGCATTATATTTGCCAAAGATTGTTCCCTGTTTGTTAAAAAGGGGCAGAATTGAAATACAAAAATGAAGCATTTGGTCTTCTTTCAAGGGCCAGCTATTAAAGCAGGTCAGCCAATCCCTTTGCCAGTGTTTGTGGAGGTGGGAATACTTGGATTTGGATTGTCACAGCCTCATGTGCGGGGGAACTGAATCATTTTGGAGCTGGGATCTTCACTAGGGCATTATATTTGCCAAAGATTGTGCCTTGTCTGTTACAAGTGGGCTGAAGTGAAATTGATACCTGAGAGAGAGCCATTAAGTCTGTTTTCAAGGTCCAACTATTAAATCAGATCACACAGTTCCTTAGCCAGTGTTTGTGGGGGTGGGGCTAATTGGATTTGGTTTGCCACAGTCTCTTGTCCTGGGGAATTGAATCATTTTGGAGCTGGGATCTTCATGAGCCAGAGCCTTGCTGAAGCTAAATGCAATTTTGTTTTGTTATTTACCTGTGCTTAATATACTAGGGCATTATATTTGCCAAAGATTGTGCACTGTGTGTTACAAAGAGTCAGAATTGAGACCTGAGAGAGAGACAGTAAGTCTGTTTCCAAGGGCCAACTATTAAATCAGATCAGACAGGTCCTTAGCCAGTGTTTGTGGGTTTGGGACTAATTGGATTTGGTTTGCCACAGTGTCATGTGCTGGGGAACTGAATAATTTTGGAGCTGGGATCTTCATGAGACAGAGCCTTGCTGAAGCTAAGTGCAATTTTGTTTTGTTATTTACCTGTGCTTAATATACTAGGGCATTATATTTGCCAAAGATTGTGCACTGTCTGTTACAAAGGGACAGAAGTGAAACCTGAGAGAGAGCCATTTAGTCTTCTTTCAAGAGCCAATATACTATGGCAATATTTTTACCAAAGAATTTGCATGTCTGTTGCCAAGGGCAGAAATGAAAACTGAAACCTGAGAGAGAGCCATTAAGTCTGTTTTCAAGGGCCAACTATTAAATCAGATCAGACTGATCCTTAGCCAGTGTTTTTGGGTTTGGGACTAATTGGATTTGGTTTGCCACAGTCTCATGTGCTAGGGAAGTGAATAATTTTGGAGCTGAAATCTTCATGAACCAGAGCCTTGCTGAAGCTAAGTGCAATTTTGTTTTGCTACTTACCTGTGCTTAATATACTAGGGCAATATATTTGCCAAAGATTGTGCACTGTCTGTTACAAAGGGGCAGAACTGAAATATAAAAATGAGGCATTTGGTCTTCTTTCAGGGCCAGCTATTAAAGCAGAGCAGACAATCCCTTCGCCAGTGTTTGTGGGGGTGGGAATAATTGGATTTGGTTTGTCACAGTCTCTTGTCCTGGTGAACTGAATCATTTTGGAGCTGAGATCTTCATGAGCCAGAGCCTTGCTGAAGCTAAGTGCAATTTTGTTTTGCTACTTACCTGTGCTTAATATACTAGGGCAATATATTTGCCAAAGATTGTTCCCTGTTTGTTAAAAAGGGGCAGAATTGAAATTAAACCTGAGAGAGAGCCACTTAGTCTGCTTTCATGGCCCAACTATTAGATCATATCAGACAGTTCCTTAGCCAGTGTTTGTGGGGGAGGGACTAATTGTATTTGCATTTCCACAGCCTCATATGCTGGGGAAGTGAATCAGTTTGAAGCTTTGATCTTCATGAGCCAGAGCCTTGTTATTTACCTGTGCTTAATATACTAGGGCATTATATTTACCAAAGATTGTGCCCTGTCAGTTACAATGGATCAGAATTGAAACTTGAGAGAGAGCCATTCTCTGGTTTCAAGGGCCAACTATTAAATCAGATCAGACAGGTCCTTAGCCAGTGTTTGTGAGGATGGGACTAATTGGATTTGGTTTGCCATAGTGTCATGTGCTGGGGAACTGAATAATTTTGGAGCTGGGATCTTCATGAGCCAGAGCCTTGCTGAAGCTAAGTGCAATTTTGTTTTGTTACTTACCTGTGCTTAATATACTAGGGCAATATATTTGTCAAAGATTGTTCCCTGTTTGTTAAAAAGGGGCAGAATTGAAATACAAAAATGAAGCATTTGGTCTTCTTTCAAGGGCCAGCTATTAAAGCAGGTCAGACAATCCCTTTGCCAGTGTTTGTGGAGGTGGGAATACTTGGATTTGGATTGTCACAGCCTCATGTGCGGGGGAACTGAATCATTTTGGAGCTGGGATCTTCACTAGGGCATTACATTTGCCAAAGATTGTGCCTTGTCTGTTACAAGTGGGCTGAAGTGAAATTGATACCTGAGAGAGAGCCATTAAGTCTGTTTTCAAGGTCCAACTATTAAATCAGATCACACAGTTCCTTAGCCAGTGTTTGTGGGGGTGGGGCTAATTGGATTTGGTTTGCCACAGTCTCTTGTCCTGGGGAATTGAATCATTTTGGAGCTGGGATCTTCATGAGCCAGAGCCTTGCTGAAGCTAAATGCAATTTTGTTTTGTTATTTACCTGTGCTTAATATACTAGGGCAATATATTTGCCAAAGAGTGTTCCCTGTTTGTTAAAAAGGGACAGAATTGTTATTGAAACCTGAGAGAGAGCCATTTAGTTTGCTTTCAAGGCCCAACTATTAGATCAGATCAGACAATTCCTTAGCCAGTGTTTGTAAGGGTGGGACTAATTGTATTTGCTTTTCCACAGCCTCATGTGTTGGGAAAGTGAATAATTTTGAAGCTTTGATCTTCATGAGCCAGAGCCTTGTTATTTAGCTGTGCTTAATATACTAGGGCATTATATTTACTAAAGATTGTGCCCTGTGTGTTACAAAGGGTCAGAATTGAAACCTGAGAGAGAGCCATTAAGTCTGTTTTCAAAGGCCAAATATTAAAGCAGATCAGACAGGTCCTTAGCCAGTGTTTGTCAGGGTGGGACTAATTGGATTTGGTTTGCCATAGTCTTATGCGCTGTGGAACTGAATAATTTTGGAGCTGGGATCTTCATGAGTCAGAGCCATCCTGAAGCTAAGTGCAATTTTGTTTTGTTATTTACCTGTGCTTAATATACTAGGTCATTATATTTTCCAAAGATTGAGCCCTGTTTGTTAAAAAGGGGCAGAATTGAAATTGAAACCTGAGAGATAGCCATTTAGTCTGCTTTCAAGCGCCAACTATTAAATCAGATCAGACAGTTCCTTAGCCAGTGTTTGTGAGGATGGGACTAATTGAATTTGGTTTGCCACAGTCTCATGTGCTGGGGAACTGAATAATTTTGGAGCTGGGATCTTCATGAACCAGAGCCTTGCTGCAGCTACGTGCAATTTCGTTTTGATATTTACTTGTTCTTAATACTATAGGCCACTATATTTGCCAAAGATTGTGCCCTGTCTGTTACAAAGGGTCAGAACTGAAATATAAAAATGAGCCATTTGGTCTTCATTCAAGGGCCAGCTATTAAAGCAGGGCAGACAATCCCTTCGCCAGTGTTTGTGGGGGTGGGAATAATTGGATTTGGTTTGTCACAGTCTCTTGTCTTGGGGAACTGAATCATTTTGGAGCTGAGATCTTCATGAGCCAGAGCCTTGCTGAAGCTAAGTGCAATTTTGTTTTGTTAATTACCTGTGCTTAATATACTAGGACATTATATTTTCCAAAGACTGAGCCCTGTCTGTTACAAAGGGGCTGACTTCAAATTGAAACCTGAGAGAGAGCCATTTAGTCTGCTTTCAAGGCCCAACTATTAGATCATATCAGACAGTTCCTTAGCCAGTGTTTGTGGGGGTGGGACTAATTGTATTTGCTTTTCCACAGTCTCATGTGTTGGGGAAGTGAATCATTTTGAAGCTTTCATCTTCATGAGCCAGAGCCTTGTAATTTACATGTGCTTAATATACTAGGGCATTATATTTACCAAAGATTGTGCCCTGTCTGTTACAAAGGGTCAGAATTGAAACCTGAGAGAGAGCCGTTAAGTCTGTTTTCAAGGGCCAACTATTAAATCAGATCAGACAGGTCCTTAGCAAGTGTTTGTGAGGATGGGACTAATTGGATTTGGTTTGCCACAGTCTCATGTGCTGGGGAACTGAATAATTTTGGAGCTGGGATCTTCAGGAACCAGAGCCTTCCTGAAGCTAAGTGCAATTTTGTTTTGTTAATTACCTGTGCTTAATATAATAGGACATTATATTTTCCAAAGAGTGAGCCCGGTCTGTTACAAAGGGGCTGAGTTCAAATTGAAACCTGAGAGAAAGCCATTTAATCTGCTTTCAAGGACCAAGTATTAAATCAGATCAGACAGTTCCTTTGCCTGTGGGGAATTACTAATTTTATTTGTTTTGCCACAGTCTCATGTGCTAGGGAAGTGAATAATTTTGGAGCTGAAATCTTCATGAACCAGAGCTTTGCTGAAGCTAAGTGCAATTTTCTTTTGATATTTACTTGTGCTTAATATTCTAAGCCATTATATTTGCCAAAGATTTTTCCCTGTTTGTTAAAAAGGGGCAGAATTGAAATTGAAACCTGAGAGAGAGCCATTTAGTCTGCTTTCAAGGCCCAACTATTAGATTATACCAGACAGAACCTTAGCCAGTGTTTGTGAGGGAGGGAGTAATTGGATTTGGTTTGCTACAGTCTCATGAGCTGGGAAACTGAATGATTTTGGAGCTGGGATCTTCATGTGCCAGAGCCTTGTTATTTACCTGTGCTTAATATACTAGGGCAATATATTTGCCAAAGATTGTTCCCTGTTTGTTAAAAAGGGGCAGAATTGAAAGTGAAAATAACCGAGTCACATCTACTCGTTTCAAGACCTCTCATGATCTTAAAGACCTCTATCATATCCCCCCTCAGCCGTCTCTTCTCCAAGCTGAAAAGTCCTAACCTCTTTAGTCTTTCCTCATAGGGGAGCTGTTCCATTCCCTTTATCATTTTGGTCGCCCTTCTCTGTACCTTCTCCATCGCAATTATATCTTTTTTTAGATGCGGCGACCAAAATTGTACACAGTATTCAAGGTGCGGTCTCACCATGGAGCGATACAGAGGCATTATGACATTTTCCGTTTTATTCACCATTCCTTTTCTAATAATTCCCAACATTCTGTTTGCTTTTTTGACTGCCGCAGCACACTGAACTGACGATTTCAATGTGTTATCCACTATGACACCTAGATCTCTTTCTTGGGTATAGCACCTAATATGGAACCTAACATTGTATAACTATAGCATGGGTTATTTTTCCCTATATGCATCACCTTGCACTTGTCCATATTAAATTTCATCTGCCATTTTGATGCTGAATTTTCCAGCCTCACAAGGTCTTCCTGCAATGTATCACAATCTGCTTGTGATTTAACTACTCTGAACAATTTTGTGTCATCTGCAAATGTGATTACCTCACTTGTCATATTTCTTTCCAGATCATTTATAAATATATTGAAAAGTAAGGGTCCCAATACAGATCCCTGAGTCACTCCACTGCCCACTCCCTTCCATTGAGAAAATTGTCCATTTAATCCTAAACTCTGTTTCCTGTCTTTTAGCCAGTTTGCAATCCACGAAAGGACATTGCCACCTATCCCATGACTTTTTAGTTTTCCTAGAAGCCTCTCATGAGGAACTTTGTCAAACGCCTTCTGAAAATCCAAGTATACTATATCTACCGGTTCACCTTTATCCACATGTTTATTAACTCCTTCAAAAAAGTGAAGCAGATTTGTGAGGCAAGACTTGCCCTGGGTAAAGCCATGCTGACTTTGTTCCATTAAACCATGTATTTCTATATGTTCTGTGATTTTGATGTTTAGAACACTTTCCACTATTTTTCCTGGCACTGAAGTCAGGCTAACCGGTCTGTAGTTTCCCGGATTGCCCCTGGAGCCCTTTTTAAATATTGGGGTTACATTTGCTATCTCCAGTCTTCAGGTATAATGGATGATTTTAATGACAGGTTACAAATTTTTACTAATAGGTCTGAAATTTCATTTTTTAGTTCCTTCAGAACTCTGGGGTGTATACCATTCGGTCCAGGTGATTTACTATTCTCAAGTTTGTTAATCAGGTCTATCACATCTTCTAGGTTCACCGTGATTTGGTTCAGTCCATCTGAATCATTACCCATGAAAACCTTCTCCATTACGGGTACCTCCCCAACATCCTATTCAGTAAACTCTGAAGCAAATAAATAATTTATTCTTTCCACGATGACCTTATCTCCTCTAAGTGCCCCTTTAATCCCTCGATCATCTAACCGTCCAACTGACTCCCTCACAGGCTTTCTGCTTCGGATATATTTTAAAAAGATTTTACTGTGAGTTTTTGCCTTTACGGCCAACTTCTTTTCAAATTCTCTCTTAGCCTGTCTTATCAATGTCTTATATTTAATTTGCTAACGTTTATGCATTATCCTATTTTCTTCTATTGGATCCTTCTTCCAATTTTTGAATTAAGATCTTTTAGCTAAGATAGCTTCTTTCACCTCCCCTTTTAACCATGCCGGAATTCGTTTTGCCTTCTTTCCACCTTTCTTAATGTGTGGAATACATCTGGACTGTGCTTCTAGGATGGTATTTTTTAACAATGACCACGCCTCTTGCACACTTTTTACTTTTGTAACTGCACCTTTCAGTTTTTTTCTATTTTTCTCATTTTATCAAAGTTTCCCTTTTGAAAGTTTAGCATGAGAGCCATGGATTTGCTTACTGTCCCCTTTCCAGTCATTAAATCAAATTTGATCATATTATGATCACTATTGCCAAGCGGCCCCACCACAGTTACCTCTCTCACCAAATCCTGTTCTCCACTGAGAATTAGATCTAAAATTGCTCCCTCTCTCGTCGGTTCCTGAACCAATTGCTCCATAAAGCTATCATTTATTCCATCCAGGAACTTTATCTCTCTGGCGTATCCCGATGATACATTTACCCAGTCAATATTGGGGTAATTGAAGTCTCCCATTATTACCACACTTCCAATTTTGTTAGCTTCCCTAATTTTTCTTAGCATTTCACTGTCAGTCTCACCATCTTGACCAGGTGGATGGTAGTATACCCCTATCACTATAGTCTTCCCCGACACACATGGGATTTCTACCCATAAAGATCCAATTGTGCATTTAGTCTCATGCAGGATGTTTATCCTGTTGGACTCTATGCCATCCCAGACATAAAGCACCACACTGCCTCCCGGGGGCTCCTCTCTGTCATTGCGATATAATTTGTACCCCGGTATAGCACTGTCCCATTGGTTGTCCTCCTTCCACCATGTCTCTGAGATGCCAATTAAGTCTATGTCATCATTTACTGCTATACATTCTAATTCTCCCATCTTACTTCTTATACTTCTGGCATTAGCATACAAACATTTCAAAGTTTGTTTGTATTTTCATTCTGCTTTTTAATTGATAGGGATAAGTTAGAATTTTTTAGCTCAGGTGAGTTTTTAGTTACAGGCACTTGGACTACTTTTCTAATTATTGGAACCTCACTGTCGGGATGCCCTAATTCTAATGCATCATTAGTATCCTTTGAAGATACCTCTCTCCGAACCATGCACTGCTGAGCGACTGTCGGCTTTCCCCTTTGTTCTAGTTTAAAAGCTGCTCTATCTCCTTTTTAAAGGTTAGCGTCCGCAGTCTGGTTCCACCCTGGTTAAGGTGGAGCCTATTCCTTCGGAAGAGACTCCCCCTTCCCCAAAAGGTTCCCCAGTTCCTAACAAAACTGAATCCCTCTTCCTTGCACCATCGTCTCATCCACGCATTGAGACTCCGGAGCTCTGCCTGCCTCTGGTGACTCACTCATTAGGATAATCCAGAAGTCCTGGATGAGTCCAACACACAAATCTTAATTCACACAAGGAAAAGTGGAGGGGGTTTGTGAGATAAAGGTGCCAAGATGTTTTAAGGTGTTTTATCTTGTTTTAAATGTGTTTCATAATATGTTGTATTGGAGATGTTATAAATTGTAATTTGCTTCATATGATTTCTTTTATTATTAGATGCTTAATGTTTCAATAAATAAATAAATAAATACACAAATACACAAATAAATAAATAAATGTTTCAATAAATAAATAAAGTAATTATGGAAAAGTCTTGGTGGAGATTTCCAATAGTTTAAATCCCAGACATTGTCAATAATTATAATTTCTGAATTCCTATCTCACTTTTCAGGACAATCTCAAGTCATATTATCAGATTTACTTACACCACCTCTGTCACTCTGCTATATGCAGAGTATTTCTTGCTTTTCATCATTATTTTCTCTAATGCAGAAGCAAATCTGACAATTCTGATGATTCACAGACTAGAGAGGCTAAGCCTCAGCAGCAGAGAACTAACACAGTTTGTTTCTCACTACAAATCCCTCTTTGGAGATGTTCTTAATTTTCTTAGCTTTTGGGGGTTTGCCAGTAATTCTGTGATAGATGGTCAGGTCCAAATTCCCAGCTCCTGGCATCCCCCTCTTGATTGGGTTGCTGGGAAATTTTGGAAGAAGCAGAGCTTTTTGCTGTGTTTGTGTCAGAATATGCCAGGTCCCCTTATTAAGAATATATAAGTGAATTCTCAAAAGGAGCAGGTTGCCCCCTGCAGTCCTGAGAACTGTGAATTCTTGGCAAACTACAGAGCCCTTTTACAGTCTTTCAGACCTAATTACAAAAGGTAAAGATGGGCAAAGATGTCAACTTGACAAACGCCACTGAATCTTAGCAGGTCAGGTACAGTAATCTGAAGACATTACAGCTGAGTGAGCAGTTCCAAGGTCACATCCCTTGACCGATACACTCTTGCATTGCTCTCCTCCCTTCCTCAGGGCTACGGATTGCTGATCTTAGACAACGTGTAAGGTCTGTTGTAATGCACGTCCACAAAATCTTTAGCCTCGCTGCAAACGGCTGCTTGTGGGGTGCATCAGCTCCCATGCATGTGGGGTGGAGGAGATGAATCTTCCTCCAATATCAGCAGCCCTGCAGCCTGGGAACGCTGGAAAGCAATCTATTCAGTGTTCATTCAAGGCACGGAGCAAGAAGACGCAAAGACCAGGAGGTGCATCCAGAGTGAGAGAAGTGCTCAAAGGAGGAGTCTCGTGTGACTTATGGCCGGGCAGAAACCTGCTACCCAGGGTAGACCTCAGAGTATTCACAGAGCAGGCCCCTGAGCTCTACAAAATATCCAAAACCCTGTGGGTTAAGTGGGGTTACAGTAGTCGCTGATCATTAAAGGAGCAGGTACGTGGGGCAGGAGGGACATACAATCTGCTACCTGGCCAAACTGCAAGCCAGCTGCCCAAGAGGGATCACAAGTGGAGGAGTAGCCTGGTCACGGGTTAGAGCAAGGGGCTATGAACCAGGAGCCCAGGGTACAAATCCCGCTGTCACTCCTTGTGACCTTGGGCAAGTCACTTTACCCTTCATTGCCTCAATTACAAACTTAGATTGTGAGCCCTCTGGGGATAGGGAAATACCTACAGTGCCTGAATGTAATCCACTTTGAAGCGCTGAAAAAAAAAAGTGTGAAAAGCGGAATATAAAAAATCTAAATAAATTTGAAAGAGAAGACTGCAGAAGAGGAGCCAGGAAGCAGCAGGTGAATGAGGAGCCAGAACACCCGCAGTGCTTGCTGAATGAGATCCAGGAGGGAGCGTCCGCAGGCGAAGGAGAAGTTGCAATTGCAGGGAAATAGCACTGATGCACTTCCCCTTCCACCCAGCTAGCGCCAGACTATAAAAAGGGCTGTTTTATAAAAACTGCAGCTGCCTCCTTCCTGACCCACAGGGTGCACCAGTAGGAGTAAAAGGATGGTCCCTCCCCGCTACATACCAGGAGGCTTCATAAACTGAGCATGATAGTGAGTTATTGGGGGAGGAATCATTTGACATAGAGAAAACTCTTCACTGTTTATGGTTGACAGGAATCACTGTGTCAGTGCTGGTAGGGGTTAGGCTCAATGTGGAAGGAGCCTGGGTCTCCATCTTATAAATAATAGATAAAAAAGTCTGGGAAGCCTTGTAAAACATGGTGGAAGAGAAAAGCCGCAGCATAGGTAAGGGATCTGGTAGGGCCCCAAGAGCATTTATAGCTTGAGTTAATCTCAGACTCTGAGGACTCCTCTGATTCCAAAGTCCCTGTGGATTGAACGAATGTTGTCGGAGGTGGTGGTGGTGAGAAACTCAGTTCCCTCAGGTAATGCCCCACCGGGCCAGCATTGGAGCAGGGCAGTTAGAAATCAAGCCCTCTGCCTATCTCTCTTCTAGGAGGCCAAGAGCCTGCTAAGCTGTGCAGAAACCTCTGAAAGGGCAGAGGCACATTGAGAAGAGCTGCTCCAGATGAACCACAGTGAAGGAAAGAACCCAG
Source organism: Rhinatrema bivittatum (assembly GCF_901001135.1). Taxonomy (NCBI): domain Eukaryota; kingdom Metazoa; phylum Chordata; class Amphibia; order Gymnophiona; family Rhinatrematidae; genus Rhinatrema; species Rhinatrema bivittatum. Next base: position 828,666,065 of record NC_042615.1, read on the forward strand.
ATTACAGGGAAAACCTCTGCCAGGAACTGCCAAAGACTGCAAGTGGAGAAAGCCAGCGAATCATAGGAGACCCCAGCGTCAAACCCAAGACAGCTTCCAGGAGATGCCAGAGGGGTCCTCTGTCTCAGCAAGACTGTGAGAGAGCTCCAGGATATTCTTGCTGCGTGTAAGAGGGAGAGGGGATATGACTGCTGAATGGGAGGCTGTTTAAGAGAGGAGGAGGTTATTTCTAAGCATAAAAGAGGGCAGATAGGATTGTTTAGTGAGACAGAGGTGGATATACCTGCAGAGAGAGCAGGAGGGATATAAGAATGCTGAGAGTGACTGTGAGGGAGGGGAAATGATTGCTTAGTGTGGGAACGTGAGGGATAGGATTACTCAGTTATGATTGCTGCGAGTCAGTTTGAGGGAGGAAGGGTCTCAATTGTGGCTGAGACGGAAGAGGGAGCGACAAGTGAGAGAGGGGGAGGGGAGGAAAAGGGTGAAGGTAGGAAAGCAAAATATGAAGAAAAAAAATAAATCCCCATTCAATGAACACAGAGCAAAATAAGCAAAGAAATAAACTCAGAAAATAAATGAAAAGAATAAGGAAAGCCAAAACCCCAACATAGGAAAGAAAAAATGAGCTAATTAAAATGAAATACATATTTTGCCAGCCCCTAAAACATTGGGCTAGTGCCTGCCTTTTCTACATAAGTCACATCCCAGCCCATGACCTTAAACTGAGGCCACCACCCTTTCCGATTTTGGCTTTCAGAGCCAGATCTCCTCAGTTTCTCCGCCACCCTTCTCCTATCCCCTGGGGGTCGTGGTATCACTTTATAATACTGCACAGCAGGAGGGGGCAGTTTAGGGATATGCATGGGTGCGGGGAATGTCGCTGCTGTGAGTGGTCGTTTGGTGACATTCCCCCCAAATGATCCTCACTATAAAGTATAAATGAGGCCTGCCAGATGCAGTAATGCCTGGTTTTTTCCACTGAAATTGCCTTTTATGCTTTGATGCAATCCCTATAAGGATGAGATAGGCTGGTCTCATGAAGGATTGTTTAGAGAAGCTTTTTCTTACATCTTTGAACAATAAGTTGTTGTTTTATGAATATACGAAAAAGATATTTCAAGAAATGGAAGTTTTTAAAGGCCATATGATTTCGGTGAATTATTTAGCTGTGTATCTACTTAGACATTCAGTTCATATCTTTGAAAATTCCACAAACATCTCCCTGATTCCTTAGAACATCTGTTTCTGTTTTACACATCTGGTTAACACACAAATACTTCAAAATGTATGCGTGAGGCCAGGTATATGCCTTAAATTGATTTGTTTCATATGTGTGTGTGTGTGTATGTGTGTCTGTAGTCTTCTTTCATACATAAATATATATATTCACATTTTAAATTGTTCTAGTATTTTTCAATTTTTCAGATATTTTCTACATGGATTTTTGGTGGGCTAAGGTGAGATGACAGTATATTCACTCTGTAAAAAATAAGGAAAAAAACACCTGGTTAATAGTAAATAACCTAAGTCGGATTAATGATGAGAGGACATTAAAGAGGATCATATTTTTTGCTGTTACCTCACGTAGCCCAGTCATTGCTTGCTAATCCTCAGCCAGGGCCATGCAGGAAGGCTCCCTTCAGATCTTAAATCCAAACCCTAGGAGTCACTATGATGCAGTAATTGGCACTCGTTCCTCTCCCCTCCCCCCCCCCCCCCCCCCCCCCCCCGGAAGTGATAAACACTTTCTGACATGTCTGACCCTATAAAACCCATGGGCTACCTCAGGGTCTCCTCTCCAATGGGGGACAGTGACTGTGGGACCCTAGAGAAGAAGGAAGGATTTTATTTTTTCGTGTAATATTTCTACTGATCACTGATGGCAGTAATACAGACAGACCCATCAGTGCAAACCTGTGGCAAAGCTTCCACTTGCCCAAAAACCTTCCTCCATGGCTCATTTAGTCAATGAAATCAGCAATCTGTAGCAATGCCAGTGGTGATGGTAAAAGAAAGGTGAAGGTAACAGTCTAGCTCAGAGCATCCAGAACCTGTCCTGGAGACCCCACGCTCAGCTTTTTAGGATATCCACCATGAATATGCATGAGATAAATCTGCTTGCATTTGAGCCCCAGCATATGCAAATTTATCTCACGTATATTCCCTGTAGATCTCCTGAATACCCGACTGGCAGTGGGGCTGTGGGGTCCCCAGAACAGATTTGTGAACCCCCGGTCTAGCTGTCGTTCCCACAGGAGATGAAAGCTTGTCTAGTACTGGTCAGGGTATCAGAAACCAATAACTGAATGGTAAATAATAAGCAAAGAACCATACCTACAGCTGCAGCCAGAAGGAGTGGAGTCGCTTCCAAGCCAATGTCGGTCTGAGATGAGCCCACAGATGAACACAAGGAGCAGGAGAAGATCTGAGCAGGCAAATATGAGGGAACATCAGGAACAGGAATCTATCGGAGATGACCGGTGAGCAGGAAAAGCAGTGGGAACAGGCCATAGAAGATTTTCATGAAAAAGAATCATGACGTCTCATGTTCTAACAGGAAGTCAGGGTTTTGGGGAGTTTAAATGTTGCTGTCAGTCAGGACTGGCCCCTGCTGCATCAATGAGCTTCCAGCTAGGCAGACACAGAGAGGAAAGGGGAACTTGCTGGGAGAAGCTGGGGAACACTTGAAGCTCTGACCCAGTAACGAGGCTCCCTGCTGATCCAGAGGTTGCCAGTCCAAGATCTTCTGGGCTTGTGAGTAGCCCTTCTTCCTCTTGTCAGGCAATTCCTGAGGCCACTGACGCCAGCTTCTGGGATTGCATGTGGTGCAAGCTCCTGATTAGTTTGGAGGTGCTTACATTTTGGGCTAATTCCCAAATGCATTCCTCTGGCCAAATCCTTCCCAAGCCTTGAAGATGGTCTTGCATTCCCTTGGAGTCTAAAATTTGTTTTACCACAAATTCCTTCTGTTCGTCTATCTTCAGCGATGGCAGAGGGGGTGCCCGGTGACCTGGGAATAGATTTGTGTGATGAGATTTTAGCAATGCTACATGAAAAAATAGGTCCAGTTCTCATGGTGAAAGAGAGAATTTCAACAGGAGGCCCTGCTTGATCGAAGGATTTCCATTAACTTCATGGATGCCAAGTGCGCTCAACAGTACAGAGCCCTGTAAGACATAAAGAGTCTCCAATCCCACTGAAGTCAAATATCATTCTCCCTGTGTCTTCAAGGCCACAAGTTGCAGAAACAAATTTCCTTATAATGAAAACTATTCCAGGTCATGAAGAAATAATTCGGTTTGACCTGATGCATGCTCCACATTAACTCATTATCAGGACAGGAGAAGATCAGAGCAGGCAGATGAGCAGGAATGGGAATGGTTAAGTCACAGCATCAGCTGAGATGGAGCCCCCGGTCCTGCTGGAGGTGGAGGTGACCATGCAGTAATCATACGACAGCTTCCGGTGACATCCGAGGCTTCGGTGCCATCATGAGGAACAGGAGAAGATGGGAGCAGGCAGGCGAGCAGCAGTGGGAATGGTTAAGTCACAGCATCAGCTGAGATGGAGCCCCCGGTCCTGCTGGAGGTGGAGGTGACCATGCAGTAATCATACGACAGCTTCCGGTGACATCCGAGGCTACGGTGCCATCAGCAGCAGGGAGCCAGGCTGAGGATGTGGCAGCAGTAGCCTCCCAGATACCGAGATTCGGCCATTTTCATTCTAGAAAAAAGGATTTATTTTAATTTCCTTTAGCAGAAACTCAAACTGTCAATGAAAATACAATTCCCTCCCCCTTTGTATATTTCTTGTTTGTTCTCTTGGTTTTGGGAAGGAGCATTTTTAAGGGGATGTGCCTGAGTAACTAAACAGCACCCCGGATGAACCCCCCAGGCAGACGCCTGCCCTCCCCTCAGCAGATAAACCATGAGAGCTGTTTCACAGTCTGCGAGCTTTCACTGCAGGAAATAAGGGGCAGGGAGGGCAGAGCACATGTGGGAATTACATTCTGAAATCCCCGTGCGTAATTTACTGTGCACCTGCAGTAAAGACTTCTGCTGACTCCAGACGTTTAGAGGAAACCTGCACAGGGCATCTTCCTCTGAGAATCAGCCTGCAGGTCTCCCACAGACACGAGGCTGCCCGCAGGGCTTCAGCTCTGCCCCTTTCTAGGGATGTGAATCGTTTTTTGACGATTTAAAATATCGTCTGATATATTTTAAATCATCAAAAATCGTTAGAGCCGCGATACAATAACAATTCCCCCGATTTATCGTTAAAAAATCGTAAATCAGGGGAAGGGGGAGGGGAAGGGGAGGGCGGGAAAACCGGCACACTAAAACAACCCTAAAACCCACCCCCCAAAATGCCTTAAATTACCTGGGGTCCAGAGGAAGGGTCCCGTTGTGATCTTTTACTCTCGGACCTCGGACCTCCGTGGTCTGTAGAAACAAAATGGCGCCGGTGCTACCTTTGGCCTGCAGGGCAAAGGTAGCGCCGGCGCCATTTTGTTTTTTTTGTCCCCCGACGGCAGGAGCGTAGGAGATCGCTCTCGGACCCGCAGGGACTTTTGGCCAGCTTGGGGGGCCCTCCTGACCCCCACAAGACTTGCCAAAAGTCCAGCGGGGGTCCGGAACGATCTCCTACCGCGAATCGTTTTTCCGTACGGAAAAACGATTCGACTGCAGGAGGTCGTTCCGGACCCCCGCTGGACCCCCAGGGACTTTTGGCCAGCTTGGGGGGGCCTCCTGACCCCCACAAGACTTGCAAAAGTCCAGCGGGGGTCCGGAACGACCTCCTGCAGTCGAATCGTGTTGCCATTCGGCCGGTGCCATTTTGCGGCGCCATTTTGCGCAAAATGGCGCCGGCCGTAAGGCAACACGATTCGACTGCAGGAGGTCGTTCCGGACCCCCGCTGGACTTTTGCAAGTCTTGTGGGGGTCAGGAGGCCCCCCCAAGCTGGCCAAAAGTCCCTGCGGGTCCGGGAGCGATCTCCTACGCTCCTGCCGTCGGGGGACAAAAAAAACAAAATGGCGCCGGCGCTACCTTTGCCCTGTCATATGACAGGGCAAAGGTAGCGCCGGCGCCATTTTGTTTCTACAGACCATGGAGGTCCGAGGTCCGAGAGTAAAAGATCACACCGGGACCCTTCCTCTGGACCCCAGGTAATTTAAGGCATTTTGGGGGGGTTCGGGAGGGTGGGGGATTTATTTTAGGGATGTTTTAGTGTGCCGGTTTTCGATTTACACGATTTACACGATATTTAAAAAACCCAAACTGCGACGATCCGATTCCCTCCCCCTCCCAGCCGAAATCGATCGTTAAGACGATCGATCACACGATTCACATCTCTACCCCTTTCTGTGCCAGCTCTGTCACTATTAACAACTGATACCAGGATTGCTAGCACAGTGAGGGAAAGACACAAACATCAGCCAACCCCACCCCATCATGTTGTCCGAATAAAGGAGGGAGACCGTAAGCAAGATGAACACCGGGAGGTCAATGCCTGAAAGTAACAGGAATGCTCAGAGCTGTCATTTATTCAATTTATTCCACAGCTCCAGCTGTTTGCATCCTTTCCAAACTCCCAGCTATCCCTATAGCACTGACATCTCCTCCCTGGTAAAGGATCATCCCTATCCAGCTCCCCTCTGCTCGTGGGATTATGACTGCCATATTATTTCAGGAGTTGTACAAAGCCAGACAGTTCAGAAAATGGCCTGAGTCCGTCTGCCGACGGTGGGAACCTACAGGGCTCCTCCCTGTAGCCAGAGTTTATCCTGATTTGACCCAAGGATCCACAGACACAAAAAGTGTGTGAGATGAAAAGTATGAACATATTGTGTAGGATGTGTTACTTGCATTTTAATTAAACACTCTTTTCTAATCCTTGACCTTGAGGTCTACAATACAAACATCAAAGCTGATACACAATTGTTATAGTTAGTGAAGTTTGGGTGGACCCTTGGACACTGTGGCAGCTGACCACGCCCACGGGGGGAAGTCCCGAGAGGGGTCACAGGTCAGGCTCAGCTCTGGACACACAAACACAGATAGTTCTTTATTTAGACAGTTTGAGAAACCACCAGAGGTGGCGGTAGTGAGTAGATGTTGTAGGCCGGCAGGGCTAGTATTCCCCAGGGCGCTGGAACAGCAGTTTCTCGGTAGCAGTGCTGTAGTGGAGAGAACTGAGAAAATGAGTCCAATAGAACATACACAGAGTCCCAATTATGGAGAAGCCCCGAGATAGGAAAAGCAGGCCCTCGAGGAGCGATTACCAGATCCCTGGAGGTAGAGAGACTTGTTGGCAAAGTACTCACACAGCGGCTCCACATAAGAGATGGCACTGGTGCTGGAACGGAGGCAGGCCCTCGAGGAGCAAGTACCTGATTCCAGGGAAACGGCTCTGAGGAGTAGATGGTGATAGTACTCACTGATGATGTCAGTAGCGAATTCTTCCAAGTAGAAGAGGAGATAGGTGCAGGCAGCGAGTCAGGGAACATGGGCCCTCGAGGAACAAGTCCCGGTTAACTGATAGCAGCCTGAAAGAAACAATGAGGCCCCCGAGAAGCGGGTACCCCGTTAGCAGAAAGAGTTCAATAGGAGTTGGAAGGCAGCATAGCTGGGTACGGAGAGCGAATCCCATCCGTAAGATCACCCTTGCTAACTCAACGGCTAGCAATAAACAGTAGGCCTAAATATCCGGGCAGCGTGACGTCATCACAGAGGGATGCACCTGAGGAATGTGCCAATGAGGAAATAAGAATGAGGGCTGCGCGGTGCGTGCACCCTAAGGTACCTGAAGAGCATGGTGGGAGGCAGCGCCAAGCCAGTCCGGGGATGCCGGAGAGGACGGCAGGCAGATGCCGTGGCAGCCAGGCATCCATGAGGAGCAGGAGGAGTCGCAGAAAAGGAAATGTAGGTGGATTGAAGCCGTCGGGCAGCGACAGTCGCAACAGTACCCCTTCAAAGGGCGGTCTCTTCTGCGGGTACCAGGTTTTGGTTTCCAAGGACACAAGAGATGAAACTGATGGAGCATATCTTTGTCAAGGATATTAGCTAGAGGCTCCCAAGAATTTTCTTTGGGGCCAAAACCTTCCCATGAAAGAAGGTATTCCCAAGTCTTGCCTCGTCTTCGGACATCAAGGATGGCTTCGACCTTTTATTCTAGGTCATCTTCTGCATTGATTGGAGATGGTTCCTGAGACATGGAAGAGAACTCACTGAGAATGAGTGGTTTCAAAAGTGAAACATGAAAAGCGTTGTGGATGTTTAATCCAGGTGGTAGCTTCAGACTGTAAGTGATGTTGCCAAGGTGTCGGAGGATTGGAAATGGTCCAACGTAGCGAGGAGCAAATTGAGTGGAGGGTAACTTCAGTCTAAGGTGCTTAGTGGATAGCCAGACTTTATCACCAGGTTGAAAGACAGGCACTTTGGAATGGTGAGCGTCATAAAACCTTTTGGCTCGATCACTCGCTTTGAGTAGTATTTCTTTTGTCTGAATCCATAATTGATGGATATCATCAGCAGTGGATTGAGCTGCTGGGGACATCACTGAGAGCTTCAGTGGAAGTGGCAGTGGTGGTGAATGTCCATATAACACTTCAAAAGGTGTTGATCCATTGGATGATGCTGGATGAGAATTAATGGCGAATTCAGCCCATGGTAACAGTTCAGTCCAGTTATTTTGACGGCAACTCACATAGGCCCGAATGAACTGTTTCAGGGTCCTATTCATCCATTCTGTTTGGCCATTTGATTGAGGATGATAGGCATATGTATAATCTAGAGAGATGTCGAAGAGCTTGCACAAAGCCTTCCAGAATTTTGCCGTGTACTGTGATCCTCGATCCGAGACTATGTGCTTCGGTAGGCCGTAAAGGCAAAAGATGTGGGTTATGAAGAGCTTCGCAAGCTCCAAGGATGAGGGGTAAGCCAGGCAGTGCCACAAAATGGGCCATCTTGCTGAAGTGATCGACTGTCACCCAAATGGTATTCATACCTCCAGGGAGGGGAAGGTCCACTACAAAGTCAGTAGCGATATGCGTCCAGGGCTATTCCAGAGCTGGAAGCGGTTGCAGCAATCCCCATGGTTGGCCAGAAGTAGGTTTGTGCTTGGCACAGTTAGTACAAGAAGCTGCATAGGAGAGTGTATCTTCCTTGATAGTTGGCCACCAATAATACTTCTGGAGCTTCAGCAGGGTACGGCGTTGACAAGGATGGCCAGCCAGTTTGGAATCGTGCGCCCAAAGAGCACTTTCTTCCTGAGGTGTTTAGGCATGATGGTCTTACCAGCAGGCACAGTATGAGTAGCCGCCAAGACGACTTTCTTTTGAGCATGAAGTCAAAACGGTTAAAAAATAAGGACCATCTGGCTTGTCTATGGTTAAGATGTTGCGTATGGTGGAGATACTCTAGATTTTTATGGTCCATAAACATGGTAATTTGATGTTGAGCACCTTCAAGGCAAGGCCGCCATTCCTCGAATGCTAACAATAGCCAGGAGCTCTTTATCTCCGATTCCATAGTTCTTCTCTGCTGGAGAGAAATGTTGCGAGAAGAAGGAGCAGGGACGTAAGGATTTGGAATCTCCGGTTTGGCTCAATACAGCTCCCACACCGACATCAGAAGCATCGACCTCCACGAAGAATGGCTTGTCGGGGTCTGGATGATGCAAGCATGGTTCGGTGGAAAAGGCAGTCTTTAAATCCTCGAACGCGGATATAGCCTCCGCAGACTATTTAGAAGCGTTGGCCCCTTTCCGGGTCATTGCAGTTAAGGGCAAAGTTAAAGAAGAGTAGTTCTTTATGAAGCTTCTATAGTAATTAATGAACCCCAAAAATCATCTCAGGGCCTTCAGGCTGGTAGGTTGGGAGCAATTTTTAATACTTTCTAATTTTTGGGGATCTATCTGGAAGCCATTTTTAGATACAATGTAGCCAAGAAAAGGCACACAGTCCTTATGGAATTCGCACTTGGATAGCTTGGTATAGAGCCGATGTTCTTGTAGTCTTCGAAGTACTTGTTTGATGTCCTGTAGATGAGCAGACCTGAGAAAATATCAGGATATCATCTAGGTACACTACAACACTCTTGTACAACAGGTCCCGCAAGATGTCGTTCATCATGTTCTGGAACACAGTGGGTGCATTGCACAGGCTGAAGGGCATTACTAAGTACTTGAAATGACCATCTCGATTGTTGAAGGCTGTTTTCCATTCGTCGCCACTGCGAATGCGAACTAAGTTATAGGTCCCCTTCAGGTCAAGTTTCAAGAATATCTTGGCAGCTTGAAGCCGGTCGAACAGCTCTGAGATTAAAGGCAGGGGATATCAATCTTTGATCGTGATCTCGTTCAGACCTCGATAGTCGATACAAGGACGTAAAGTACCGTCCTTCTTCTCCACAAAAAAGAAGCCTGCGCCGGCTGGAGACTTTGATGATCTAATGAATCCTTTCTGTAAATTTTCCTCGATGTACTCGGACATAGCCTTATTCTCTATTGCAGAGAGTAGATAAACATGTCCTTTAGAGGTTCAGTGTTCGGTTTCAGCCTTATGGCACAGTCGTAAGATCTGTGTGGAGGAAGGATGTCAGCAGCTTCTTTGGAGAACACATCAGCGAATGATGCATATTGAGGCGGCAGTCCTGGCATCATTGGAGTTGTAGGCATGCAGAGGACAGGAGAAACCTCAAGGCACTTGCCATGACAACCTGGGCCCCAGCGGGAGAGTTCCAAGATGGCCCAGTCGAATTGAGGCTGATGCGATTGCAACCAAGATAACCCCAGAACGATAGGGTGCATGGCCTTCTCTAACACAAAGAAGAAAATTGACTCAGTGTGGAGGGCTCCAGTGCGGAGGGTTACTGGTTTGGTGCGACAGGTCACGTCACCTGGTAAATGCTCTCCATGGATGGATGATAAGAGCAGTGGAATCTTCAAAGTGACGAGGGGAATCCTCAAATGTTCCACTAGGCGTCTAAGTATAAGGTTGCCTCCTGCCCCTGAATCCACTAGGGCAAGAGTTTGAATCTCGGACAGTCCGCAGATCAGGGAGACTGGGAGAGAGCGCGGAGGAGAGGGCGTAGTAAGGCCTAAGACCAGTTCTCCTGCAGGACAGGCCCATCCGTTTCCCGGACGAATTGGGCATGTTGGGACATCATGACCAGCTTGTCCACAGTACATACACAGGCCATGCCTCGCCTCTACCAAAGTCTTCTCTCTTGTGAAGTCAGGTGACTGCGACCAAGTTGCATCGGTTCCTCTCCACTGGCGACAGGTATTGCTGGGATCATCTGAAGTGCAGGTTTAGCATGAACCTCCTTCTGAATCGGTCCTTTACTAAGCTTGAGTTCTTTCACCTTATCACGAAACCGGTGGTCAATTCTAGTGGCCAAAGCCACAGGTTCATCCAGCGAGTCAGGTGTCTCACGAGCAGCCAGCTCGTCTTTCAAGCGAGTATCCAGTCCTCTGAAGAAGAGGGTTTTCAGACATTTAGAATCCCAGCATAATTCGGTAGCAAGAGTCTTGAACTCTATTGCAAAATCAGCAACTGGTCGGTTGCCTTGCTTCAGGTCCACCAGAGCAGAATCAGCAACAGTCACTCGAGCAGGATCATCAAAAACGGATTTAAACAAATCCAGAAATCCATCAATATCCTGCAGAATTGGATCCTTACGTTCCCACAGCATTGAAGCCCAAGACCAGGCCCTTCCATCAAGATAAGATAGAATATAAGTAGTCTTGGTGTAGGCTGTGGGGAAGTGAGAAGGCTGTAATGCAAAATGCATGCAGCACTGATTTAGGAAACCTCTAGTTCTTCAAATCTCTCCAGAGAAACAAACTAGAGCAGCCAGAGGTACCAAAGTCTTTATAGTTACTTCAGGTAACTGACCTTCATTACTGGAAGCAACGCTTTTAGATTCTTCTGTGCGTGCAGCTGATGAAATGCAGAAGTGAGTTTCTCCAATGTGTCCTGTTGTTCAGCAATGCGCAGGGCCAGGCCGGGAATGGCCTGCAAGGCATTGAGCTGTGCCGGATCCATGGAGTTAGCAATCTGTTATAGTTAGTGAGGTTTGGGTGGACCCTTGGTCACTCTGGCAGATGACCATGCTCACAGGGGGAAGTCCCGAGAGAGGCCACAGTTTAGGCTCAGCTCTGGACACACAAAACAGATAGTTCTTTATTTAGACAGTTTGAGAAACCACCAGAGGTGGCGGTAGTGAGTAGATGTTGTAGCCCGGCTGGGCTAGTATTCTCCAGGGTGCTGGAACATCAGTTTCTCGGTAGCAGTGCTGTAGTGGAGGGAACTGAGAAAGTGAGTACAATAGAACATACACAGAGTCCCAAGTATGGAGAAGCCCCGAGATAAGGCGAGGTGGCCCTCGAGGAGCGAGTACCAGATCCCTGGAGGTAGAGAGACTTGTTGGCAAAGTACTCACACAGCGGTTCCACGTAAGAGATGGCACTGATGCTGGAACGGGGGCAGGCCCTCGATGAGCGACTACCTGGTTCCAGGGAGACAGCTCTGAGGAGTAGATGGTAGTAGTACTCACTGATGGCATCTGTAGTGAATTCTTCCAAGTAGAAGAGGAGATGGACACAGGCAGCGAGTCAGGGAACATGGGCCCTCAAGGAGTGAGTACCGGTTACCTGATAGTGACCTGAAGAAAACAATGAGGTCCCCGAGGAGAGGGTATCCCGTTAGCAGAAATAGTCCAATAGAAGTTGGAAGGCAGTGTTATAGTTCTGGCTGTGGACCCTTGGTCCGAGGTAGAGTCAGTGCTACCTAGGAGAGTAAACCCTCTTATGTCCCTACCGTTGGAAGGTGAGGACTGGTGATGTAGACGTGGAATGAAGACTTCACCCTGGAAGCTCGCGATTCCCCCAGGAGGAGCCCGTAGGAACCCGGCCGCTGGGACTTAGAAGACTCCCTGGAGACTGAAGATCTGGATGCAGGCGCCTCCTGCAGGTCGTGTAATCCAGATACCTGGCGCCTCCAGCAGGTCATGTAATCCAGAAAGCTGGAGCCTCCAGCAGGTCGAAGTTGATTCAAGTGTAGATCTTCGGAGAATGGTCCGAAGTCGGTCCGAGGGACTAAGCCAGAAGAATGATTGGAAGCCGATCCAGGGGTCGAAGCCAGAAGAGTGGTCGGAAGCCGGTCCGGGGGTCGAAGCCAGAAGAGTGGTCAGAAGCCGGTCCAGGGGTCGAAGCCAGAGGTTGGTCGGAAGCCGGTCCAGAGGTCGAAGCCAGAATAGTGGTCAGAAGCTGGTCCAGAGGTCGAAGCCAGAAGAGTGGTCGGAAGCCAGTCCAGGGGTCGAAGCCAGAGGAAATCCATCCAATGAGGGGAGAACCAGGAACAAGATCAGGATGAACAGGAACTAGACAAGCAGGCAGCGGACTAAGAACTCAAATCACAGGACCAAAAGCCAAGATACCAAGGCAAGGTCTGAGAAGCAGACCTTGCCTTAAATACAGGGCACCAGGAAGAAGTCCCGAAGAGGAGCCATGACCATTTCCTGTCATGGCCCCTTTAAATCATCTCAGCAGCCGAGCGTGCGGCTCTAGGAGGCCCGGCGGTGGCGGAGTCAGCAGGACGGCGGCCATCTTGGGATCGGCACGGCTGCGAAGGAGATCTCAGCGGTAGCTACCATCTCCTGCGGCCGCCCCAGGAAGGGCCCGACGCTGCGGGTGAGTGGCCGGCCACGGTTGCGGACTGCTGTGGCCGGCAGCCATTACAGTACCCCCTCCTTTAGACTTCCCCCTAGAAGGCTTGGGCTTTCTTGGGTGATCCAGATGAAAATTGTGTAGAAGGTTCTTATCCAGATTGTTCTTAGCAGGTTCCCAGAAATTCTCCTCAGGCCCAAATCCCTCCCAAGCTAGGAGATACTCCCACTTCCTGCCTCATCTCCGGACATCGAGAACCTCACGAACCTGGTATATAAGGCCCTCTTCCGCTGTGGGCGGCGGAGCAGCAGGCACCTTCCTAGTAGGCCAAGTAAGAACCAAGAGCTTCAAAAGAGACACATGGAAAGAATTGTGGATTCTTAATGTGGTAGGGAGACGAAGTTGATAGGTCACGGGACCCAGCTGCCGCAGCACCGGGAAGGGACCAATGTAGCGAGGAGCAAGTCGCATGCATGGAACCCATAGACGAATATGCCTGGTGCTAAGCCACACCTTTTCTCCTAGATAGAATCGAGGAGCTGGTCTTCAGTGCTTGTCTGCAAATTTTTTCGCGGTACGAGCCGCCCGTAGTAGCATTCGCCGAGTATGCACCCAAAGTCTTTTCAATTGTGTTGCCTTTAACTGTGCTGCAGGTGAGGGAACAGGCAAAGGAAAGGGTAAAGGTGGCCAGGGTTGGCGACTGAAAACAATCTGAAACGGAGAAGCCCCAGTTGAAGTGCAGGCATGAGAGTTGTGGGAAAACTCGGCCCAAGAAAGAAGTGCTGCCCAATCGTCCTAACGGGTGTTAACATATAAACGTAGAAATTGTTTCAAGGTACGATTAGTCCGTTCCGCTTGACCACTGGCTTGTGGGTGGAATGCCGTGGTAAAGTCCAGAGAAATACGAAACTTCTTGCAGAGATTGGACCAATATCGGGCCGTGAATTGTGGACCGCGATCAGATGCAATGTGCCGTGGTAGGCCATGGAGGCAGAAAATATGAGACATGAATCGTTGGGCCAGGCGAGGAGCAGATGGGAGGGAGGGGGAGCAGGGTGAAATGGGCCAATGACCCATATTACTGTATTGCCCTCAGAGGGTGGAAGATCCACGAAATCTGTGGAAATGTGAGTCCAGGGCTTCATGGGCATAGGAAGTGGTTGTAAGAGACCTCAAGCTTTCCCTATTGGAATTTTATGTTGGGCGCAACTTGTGCAAGAGTCAACATACGCTCGAACATCCTTGCGCATCTCGGGCCACCAATAATATTGCTGAAGAAGATTCAGAGTCCGGTCCCGTCCTGGATGTCCGGCCAACTGGGAGTTGTGTGCCCAGGCTAGCACCTTGCTACGGAGCCTCTTTGGCACTGCCATTTTCCCTGGTGGTACCGTAAAGGTAGCAGAAAGGATGATACGAGCCGGATCAATGATATGCTGACTGGGCTCATCCGCGTCTTCTGCAGAGAAAGAGCGGGACAGGGCATCTGCCTTAATGTTCTTACTAGCGGGTCGATAGCGGAGTTCAAAATTAAAACGTGAGAAGAATAGCACCCATTGAGCTTGGCGCGGGTTAAGACGTTGGGCCTCTTGGAGATAAGTCAAGTTCTTATGATCCGTAAAAATGGTTATACGATGTTGTGCTCCCTCAAGCCATTGACGCCATTCTTCTAGCGCAAGCTTAATGGCTAGGAGCTCTTTGTCACCAATAGAGCAGTTATGTTCAGCTGGACAGAATTTCCTAGAAAAGTAGGAGCATGGGTGAGATGTTCCAGATGCGTCATTTTGGCTGAGCACTGCTCCTACTCCAACAGCGGATGCTTCTACTTCTACCGTAAATGGACATCTAGGATCCGGATGCTGAAGGCAAAGTTTCTGCAGGAAGGATTTATTGAAGTCCCGGAAAGCTTCTTCAGCTTCCACAGGCCATGTCTTGATGTCCGCCCCCTTATGAGTTAAAGCAGTGAGGGGAGCAGCCAGTTTGGAGAAGTTCCGGATAAAACTACTATAGTAGTTGGCAAACTCCAGAAAGCGTTGGAGGGCACGTAACCCAGTAGGCTGAGGCCAGTCTTGGATGCATTTTAACTTGGAGGGATCCATTTTAAAGCCCAGATTGGAAATAATGTACCCCAGGAAGGTTAGAGATTCTTTTTCAAAGACGCATTTTTCAACTTTGGCAAAGAATCTATTCTCTCTTAAGCGTTGCAAAACTTGTATCACATGTTGTCAATGCATCTGTAGATCCCGGGAAAAAATCAATATGTCGTCCAAGTAGACTACCACGCATACATAGAGCAAGTCTCAAAATATTTCATTAATAAAGTGCTGGAAGACTGCAGGAGCATTAGTTAGACCGAACGGCATGGCGAGATATTCATAATGGCTGTCCCTGGTGTTAAAAGCCATCTTCCACTCATCACCCTCTCGTATCCTGATCTAATTGTATGCACCTTATAGGTCCAATTTTGAGAACACCCTGGCTCCCTGTAAGCGGTCAAAGAGTTTGGCTATTAATGGCAATGGATAGCGGTCCTTGATAGTAATAGCATTAAGCCCCCGAAAATCGATACAGGGTCGCAAAGTCCCGTCCTTTTTCCCAACAAAGAAAAAACCAGCCCCGGCTGGGGATTTTGATTGTCTGCTAAATCATTTCTTGAGATTGTCCTGAATATATTCAGCCATAGCCTGAGTCTCTGGGATGGATAAGAGATAAACTCTTCCACGAGGCGGAGTGGTTCCTGGAACTAAATTAATGGCACAGTCAAATTCTCGATGCAGAGGCAAAATGTCTGTGGCTTTCTTGGAAAATACATCTACAAACTGATTGTAGTGAGCTGGCAATGTTGAGTAATGGCCTCAAAAGGCCTTGCATTCTTTTACATGACGGGTGTTTTAGTGTGCCCATGGGCCTCAGCCCGAACCCAGACAGATCCAGGACCGAACCGAGGGTTGACGGCGTGTTCCACTATGGCTGACGGTCTTACCCTCTACCAGGCCTGCAAACTCCCAAGGCCAACAACAGGATGATGTTGGAATGTGAATAGTCCTCTGACCATTCAGAGCCCTTTCGGACCTGCCGCTTGGATCGGCATGGAGCAGCAGGCCTGGCCTGAGGTCAAGGGCAGACGGGCCTTGACACGAAGACTTGGCAGACTAGGATTGATGCGACGGCATCACAGACGAAGACTTGGGTTGATGCGACGGCATCACAGACGAGACTTGGGTTGATGCGACGGCATCACAGACATGACGAGGAACTTGAAATCCAAACAAGACAAGACGCAAGCCAGGAGGACATTGGCACTGTCTCTCAGGGTGCCCTACTCAGTCCACCCGCGGAACTGAGTCATGGACCACCCTGTCCCACTGCGCGCCCTACACAGCCCGAGGAGGCTGATCATGGACCACACTGAGAACGGGACAAGCGCAGGAAGGATCCAGTCGAGGTGGGACTCCGACGACGAAGCCGATGTCATCTGAAGCACCAACACGGCTGGCAGAATGAGACTGCTCAGGAGCTCAGGACACCAGTCCACCTGCAGGCCTCTCCAACCCGGGAAAGACGTCGTCCGAGGGAGCAGGACCGACAGGATCAGAAGGCTCAGGAGCGCAGACGTGAACACCAAAGAGGGCAGGACACCAGGAGGCGAAACACCAGGAGACAAACACCAGGACACCTGGACGAGGACCTCAGGCATGAAGACATAGCATGAAGACATAACTTGACATGGCGAGACAAAATGAAGAGGAGCTCCACGAAGAAGACCTGATGGAGCTCTGGCAGGCAGGAGCCTCCAGAGTGAAGTAACTCCGATGCAAGGCGAAGACTGAAGGGACGGAGCAGCCCTTTATAGGGCTGCTCCAGGAAGTCCAATCTTAGGTGGGGCCAGCACACTTCCTGTGTCTGGCCCTTTAATTTCAGCAGAGAGACGCGCGCCGGTGCCTAAGGGGCAGGAAGCTGGCTGTGCAGGACCGTGGACAGCGGCCTGCATAGCATTGACATCGCGTAAGAGCAGGGCTGGGGCTGAAGGCAGGCCACGATGATGGCAGTGGTTCCAGCCACTGCAGGAGGCCCCGGGGCGGCTCCAGCCGCCACTCGAGCCCGGGGATGTGGCCTTCATGCCATGAAGAAGGATTGATGTCGGCGGCAGCTTCCGACCGCGATGGAGAGCAGAACACCCGGGCAGCCTCCGGGCCACATGGAAGCAGGAAGGTCTGCGGCTCCAGCCACGTGGGAAGGCCTAACGGCAGTGTCCGTGCCGCGTCGGGAGAAGCAGCAAATAGCAACATGGGGTGAGTGCCTGCTCACGAGGGAACCCGCGGGCAGGGTTCATAACAGGCAATCCCTCCAGGATGGATGTGCCCAAATAGCTACAGGAAGAAGCTGTTCCTTTAAGGCAGGTTTCATGGCATGCAGCACCCCACTGAGTTAATTTCAACAATGTCCAGTCGAATTGTGGGTTATGGCGTTGCAGCCAGGGAATATCGAGAACGACTGGGTGGATAGCTTTCTGAATGACATATCGAGAAATTTTTTCCGTGTGGTTAGGTGCAATGAAGCAATCCAGAGGAACCATCTGGTGTGTAATTCTTCCTGGTAAGGTGTCTCCCTGGATAGAGGAGATAGTCAGCCATCTCGGGCCGGACTGATAGGAATAAGCAATTGTTTCACAATATCTTGTAAGATGAAATTTCCTCTGGCTCCAGAGTCTACTAGAGCCAGCGTGGTGAATGTCTGAGGCAAAAGGTAACCGGCAAGGTAAGTGGAGGTGCTGGTGATGTGATGCCTAGGGTTATTCTCCCGGAGGTCCCTGAACTTTGAAATTTCCCGGGACGTAAAGAACAGCCAGCAATGAAATGACCCAAACTTCCACAATATAGGCAAAGACTGGCCTTGCGACGCCTTTATCATTCCTCTGGGGAGAGAGGACCATGTCCTAACTGTTTAGATTCTTCGGTAGTTCCTTCAGAGAGGGATGAAGTATGGGAAACTGGAGAAGAAGAGCGTGGAGAACAAGGAACTTTCATATGCCTACTCAAACCCAGAGTCTCACGAGCCCTTTCTTGCAGACGGTGGTTAATCTTAGTTGCTAGTTCAATGAGGGAGTTCAATGAAGAAGGGAGTTCCCAAGCTGCCAGCTCATACTTAATTTTAGCGGATAGTCCTTCAAGAAAGATGGTCCAAAGAACACGTTCCTCCCAATGGAGTTCAGAGGCTAAAGTTCTAAATTCAATCGTGTAGTCGGTGACTGTATGTCCTCCTTGACGGATATGAAGCAGATCTGCCCCCGCGGCAGCCTCTTTACCGGGTTCTTCAAACACAGTTTTAAATAACTCCAAAAAATGAGGAAAATCCTGTAGTACTGGATCTGAACGATGCCACAGCAGAGAGGCCCCAAGCCAATGCCTTACCTTACCTTCTAACAGGGACAAGATGTACATCGTCTTCGTCAAATCATCTGGAAAGAGATTAGCTTGAAGACGGAAGTGCATGTTGCATTGGTCAAGAAACCCCAGACACAAACGAGGGTCGCCGGAGTAATGTGGTGGTGCAGGTAGAGGAATTACCGGATGGGGGTATGTCGGTATTACAGATGTTGTCAATGTTGGTGTAGGACTGGCTTGAGCTGCGACCACTGCATCCAAGCGAGCGTGGAGTTGATTGATGGAAAATGCCAAGGACTCCGATTTCTGTTGTTGCTCCAACATCCTTTGGGTGAGACCTGGATGGACTTGAAGATCAGAGACCTCAACCGGGTCCATGGCCTTGGTATACTGTTATAGTTCTGGCAGTGGACCCTTGGTCCGAGGTAGAGTCAGCGCTACCTAGGAGAGTAAACCCTCTTAGGTCCCTACTGTCGGAAGGCGAGGCCTGGTGATATAGACATGGAATGAAGACTTCACCCTGGAAACTTGCGATTCCCCCAGGAGGAGCCCGTAGGAACCCGGCCACTGGGATTTAGAAGACTCCCTGGAGACCGAAGAAGATCTGGATGCAGGCGCCTCCTGCAGGTTGTGAAATCCAGATAGCTGGTGCCTCCAGCAGGTCGAAGTTGATTCAAGTGTAAATCTTCGGAGAACGAAGTCGGTCCGAGGGACTAAGCCAGAAGAATGGTTGGAAGCCGATCTAGGGGTCGAAGCCAGAAGAGTGGTCAGAAGCCGGTCCAGAGGTCGAAGCCAGAAGAGTGGTCGGAAACCAGTCCAGGGGACGAAGCCAGAAGAGTGTCGGAAACCGGTCCAGGGGACGAAGCCAGAGGATGGTTGGAAGCCGGTCCAGAGGTCGAAGCCAGAAGAGTGGTCGGAAGCCAGTCCAGGGGTCGAAGCCAGAGGAAATCCGTCCAACAAGGGGAGAACCAGGAACAAGATCAGGACGAACAGGAACCAGACAAGCAGGCAGCGGACCAAGAACTCAAGACACAGGACCAAGAGCCAAGATACCAAGGCAAGGTCTGAGAAGCAGACCTTGCCTTAAATACAGGGCACCAGGAAGAAGTCCCGAAGAAGAGCCATGACCATTTCCTGTCATGGCCCCTTTAAATCATCTCAGCAGCCACACGCACAGCTCTAGGAGGCCCAGCATGGGCGGAGTCAGCAGGACGGCGGCCATCTTGGGATTGGCACGGCCGCGAAGGGATCTCAGCGGCGGCTGCCATCTCCTGCGGCCGTCCCAGGAAGGGCCCGACGCCGCGGGTGAGTGGCCGTCCCCGGTCGCGGACCGCGGCGGCCAGCGGCCATAACAAGCAGAGTAGCTGGGTAAGGAGAGCAAATCCCATCCGTAAGAACACCCTTGATAACTCAACAGCTAGCAATAAACAGTAGGCTTAAATATTCTGGCAGTGTGACATCATCACAGGGGGACACCCCTGAGGAACGCGCCAATGAGGAAATAAAAATGAGGGCCATGCGGCGCGCACGCCCTAAGGTATCTGAGGAGCATGGCGGGAGGCAGCACCCAAGCCGGTCCGGGGACGCCGGAGAGGACGGCAGACGGACGCCGCGGAAGCCAGGCATCAATGAGGAGCAGGAGGAGTCGCAGAAAAGGAAAGGCAGGCGGAGTGAAGCCGTCGGGCAGCGACGATCGCAACAACAGTGTGGCATGTTTTAATATTAATGCGTATATTAAAATGGACATATTAATGCCATTGTGTATAAAGATATGTAAAAGGTTGTATGGATCCCTTCATGATTATATGATAGCCACGGGTGGGCCATGGCCCATTGACTTAGGGCTCAGCCTCACACAGTATCTGCTGCCAACGCTGCCTGCGTGTGGGAGCCTGAGAGTCAGGGCACTGCAGACAGAGCACATTAGTGAAAAGTACCTGGCATTGCTCGGGTTGTCTGTTTCACAACTGATGAAAATCTTCTAACCAGAGAGGTCCTGGCTGCATCTTGCTATGGCTCGGGGGCAGAGTTGGTGCGACTGCTCCGGCTCCTGCTCTGGGTGATCCCGGGAGGCTCTTCCGGCTCTGACACAGGGCAGCTGCCTTTGACTCGAGGGCTCAGCTTGACCTCCCATCACTTTCATCTGCTGCCTGTGCACCTGGGATTTCAGACGAGATCCCTGGAAGAAAGGCGAGAGATTCCTGAACATTGCACACTTTTTATGGACCATAGAGACAGGTCCCTTTCTTGGCTACTTTTAAGGATGATTGGTAAATATGGATGATCCAAGATAGGTGGCTACCTGTTACCAGGGCCGGCAGCTAATTGGTTTGCATTAATTCCAAACCTCTTACACGCTTTGGGGTGTCCCATCGCTCTCTTTGCTCTCTGTAACTCCACAGTGTCAGGGGCAGCAGAGAAATGACCTGGGAATAGATTTGTGTGATAAGATTTTAGCAATGCTACATGAAAAAATGTGTCCAGTTCTCAGGGTGAGACAGAGAATTTCAACAGGAGGCCCTGTTTGACTGAAGGATTTCCATTAACTTCATGGATGCCACGTGTGCTAACAGTACAGAGCCCTGTAAGACACTTTCTAACATGTCTGACCCTATAAAACCCATGGGCTACCTCAGGGTCTCCTCTCCAATGGGGGACAGTGACTGTGGGACCCTAGAGAAGAAGGAAGGATTTTATTTTTTCGTGTAATATTTCTACTGATCACTGATGGCAGTAATACAGACAGACCCATCAGTGCAAACCTGTGGCAAAGCTTCCACTTGCCCAAAAACCTTCCTCCATGGCTCATTTAGTCAATGAAATCAGCAATCTGTAGCAATGCCAGTGGTGATGGTAAAAGAAAGGTGAAGGTAACAGTCTAGCTCAGAGCATCCAGAACCTGTCCTGGAGACCCCACGCTCAGCTTTTTAGGATATCCACCATGAATATGCATGAGAAAAATCTGCTTGCATTTGAGCCACAGCATATGCAAATTTATCTCATGTATATTCCCTGTAGATCTCCTGAAAACCCGACTGGCAGTGGGGCTGTGGGGTCCCCAGAACAGATTTGTGAACCCCCGGTCTGGCAGTCGTTCCCACAGGAGGTGAAAGCTTGTCCAGTACTGGTCAGGGTATCGGAAACCAGTAACTCAATGGTAAATAATAAGCAAAGAACCATACCTACAGCTGCAGCCAGAAGGAGTGGAGTCGCTTCCAAGCCAATGTTGGTCTGAGATGAGCCCACAGATGAACACAAGGAGCAGGAGAAGATCTGAGCAGGCAAATATGAGGGAACATCAGGAACAGGAATCTATCGGAGATGACCGGTGAGCAGGAAAAGCAGTGGGAACAGGGCATAGAAGATTTTCATGAAAAAGAATCATGACGTCTCATGTTCTAACAGGAAGTCAGGGTTTTGGGGAGTTTAAATGTTGCTGTCAGTCAGGACTGGCCCCTGCTGGATCAATGAGCTTCCAGCTGGGCAGACACAGAGAGGAAAGGGGAACTTGCTGGGAGAAGCTGGGGAACGCTTGAAGCTCTGACCCAGTAACGAGGCTCCCTGCTGATCCAGAGGTTGCCAGTCCAAGATCTTCTGGGCTTGTGAGTAGCCCTTCTTCCTCTTGTCAGGCAGTTCCTGAGGCCACTGACGCCAGCTTCTGGGATTGCATGTGGTGCAAGCTCCTGATTAGTTTGGAGGTGCTTACATTTTGGGCTAATTCCCAAATGCATTCCTCTGGCCAAATCCTTCCCAAGCCTTGAAGATGGTCTTGCATTCCCTTGGAGTCTAAAATTTGTTTTACCACAAATTCCTTCTGTTCGTCTATCTTCAGCGATGGCAGAGGGGGTGCCAGGTGATCTGGGAATAGATTTGTGTGATGAGATTTTAGCAATGCTACATGAAAAAACAGGTCCAGTTCTCATGTGTGTCAACAGGAGGCCCTGCTTGACGAAGGATTTCCATTAACTTCATGGATGCCAAGTAAGCTCAACAGTACAGAGCCCTGTAAGACATAAAAAGTCTCCAATCCCACTGAAGTCAAATATCATTCTCCCTGTGTCTTCAGGCCCACAAGTTGCAGAAACAGATTTCCTTATAATGAAAACTATTCCAGGTCATGAAGAAATAATTCAGTTTGACCTGATGCATGCACCACATTAACTCATCATCTGGACAGGAGAAGGTCAGAGCAGGCAGATGAGCAGGAATGGGAATGGTTAAGTCACAGCATCAGCTGAGATGGAGCCCCCGGTCCTGCTGGAGGTGGAGGTGACCATGCAGTAATCATACGACAGCTTCCGGTGACATCCGAGGCTACGGTGCCATCAGCAGCAGGGAGCCAGGCTGAGGATGTGGCAGCAGCAGCCTCCCAGATACCGAGATTCGGCCATTTTTATTCTAGAAAAAAGGATTTATTTTAATTTATTTTAATTTCCTTTAGCAGAAACTCAAACTGTCAATGAAAATACAATTCCCTCCCCCTTTGTATATTTCTCGTTTGTTCTCTTGATTTTGGGAAGGAGCATTTTCAAGGGGATGTGCCTGAGTAACTAAACAGCACCCCGGATGAACCCCCCAGGCAGACGCCTGCCCTCCCCTCAGCAGATAAACCATGAGAGCTGTTTCACAGTCTGCGAGCTTTCACTGCAGGAAATAAGAACATAAGAACATAAGAAAATGCCATACTGGGTCAGACCAAGGGTCCATCAAGCCCAGCATCCTGTTTCCAACAGAGGCCAATCCAGGCCATAAGAACCTCTATAACAGGTGGCCTCAAACCTGTCCTGGAGGACCCCCTGCCAGTCAGACCCTCTGGACATCCACAATACACACGCATGAGACAAATGTACATGCAATGGAGGCAGCACGTGCAAATTTATCTCATGCATATTCACGTCCTGAAAATGTGACTGGATGGGGGTCCTCCAGTAAAGGCCCGGGAACCACTGCTCTAGAAGATCGCCAAAATCCTTCCCTTCCTTCTTGAACGCACTACCAAAACCCTTATCCACTCTCTCATCTCCTCCCTCTCCCGTTAGTGAGCGCTAAAGCGAAATCGGGCCCCCCCCCCCCGAACCGCGGGAAAATTGAAATTCCCACAGGGAGGCCCCGAAACGAAGCCGAAATTAAATTTGATCCCAAAGCACATCTCTACATACAGGGACAGGGAGGGCAGAGCACATGTGGGAATTAAACTTTGAAATCCCCGTGCGTAATTTACTGTGCACCTGCAGTAAAGACTTCTGCTGACTTCAGACGTTTAGGGGAAACCTGCACAGGGCATCTTCCTCTGAGAATCAGCCTGCAGGTCTCCCACAGACACGAGGCTGCCCGCAGGGCTTCAGCTCTGCCCCTCTCTGTGCCAGCTCTGTCACTATTAACAACTGATACCAGGATTGCTAGCACAGTGAGGGAAAGACACAAACGTCAGCCAACCCCACCCCATCCTGTTGTCCGAATAAAGGAGGGAGACCGTAAGCAAGATGAACACCGGGAGGTCAATGCCTGAAAGTAACAGGAATGCTCAGAGCTGTCATTTATTCCACAGCTCCAGCTGTTTGCATCCATTCCAAACTCCCAGCTATCCCTATAGCACTGACATCTCCTCTCTGGTAAAGGATCATCCCTACTCAGCTCCCCTCTGCTCGTGGGATTATGACTGCCATATTATTTCAGGAGTTGTACAAAGCCAGACAGTTCAGAAAATGGCCTGAGTCCGTCTGCCGACGGTGGGAACCTACAGGGCTCCTCCCTGTAGCCAGAGTTTATCCTGATTTGACCCAAGGATCCACAGTCACAAAAAGTGTGTGAGATGAAAAGTATGAACATATTGTGTAGGATGTGTTACTTGCATTTTAAGTAAGCACTCTTTTCTAATGCTTGACCTTGAGGTCTACAATGTAAGCATCAAAGCTGATACACAACGTGGCATGTTTTAATGTTAATGCATATATTAAAATGGACATTGTCTATAAAGATATGTAAAAGGTTGTATGGATGCCTTCATGATTATATGATAGCCACGGGTGGGCCATGGCCCATTGACTTAGGGCTCAGCCTCACACAGTATCTGCTGCCAACGCTGCCTGTGTGTGGGAGCCTGAGAGTCAGGGCACTGCAGACAGAGCACATTAGTGAAGAGTACCTGGCATTGCTGGGGTTGTCTGTTTCACAACTGATGAAAATCTTCTAACCAGAGGGGTCCTGGCTGCATCTTGCTATGGCTCGGGGGCTGAGTCGGTCCGAATGCTCCAGCACCTGCTCTGGGTGATCCCGGGAGGCTCTTCCGGCTCTGACACAGGGCAGCTGCCTTTGACTCGAGGGCTCAGCTTGACCTCCCATCACTTTCATCTGCTGCCTGTGCACCTGGGATTTCAGACGAGGTCCCTGCAAGAAAGGCGAGAGATTCCTGAACATCGCACACTTTTTATGGACCATACAGACAGGTCCCTTTTTTGGCTACTTATAAGGATGATTGGTAAATATGGATGACCCAAGATAGGTGGCTACCTGTTAGCAGGGCCGGCAGCTAATTGGTTCGCATGAATTCCAAACCTTTTCCATGCTTTGGGGTGTCCCATCGCTCTCCTTGCTCTGTGTAACTCCTCGGTGTCAGGGGCAGCAGAGAAGTGAATCGCCCTGGTGACAGGGAGAGACAATGTATCTGCCAGGGTTCCGCTGGATAATGCCCCCTTGTGACATCACAGGCTCGCACTCTGGGTTAGGCTGCGCAGGGATTCACTCTAGGCTGCAGTCCTATTATTAGAGCAAGCATACAATGTAACCAGCGGGGATTTGTACAGGAGCCTGCACCCTTCCGATTCTGCCAACACAGAGGGGAAAACTTCCTCAGCTCATCAGACACTGAAAAACCCTATTAACTGATCACTACATTTAGAGAGAGCGTGCCATGCTTGTGCAAATGATGTACTGGTGCACTTTCCGTTGCTCTGGACATATGGCTGCAGGCCTGGATTTATCAATAGCCTCACTAGGCCTGTGCCAGGGCAGCAGAAGTCTTGGGGGGGGGGGGGGGGGGGGGGCAGCAGGCTGGCTGTGCCGAACGTCACTCAGCAGAGAACAGCCCTTTCCTGATCCAGTTCCTCCCCTTCACGCAGCCTGCAGCAGACAGAGAAAAGGGGGATCATTATGGGGAGATCAGGAGGGGCTGAATAGAGATCATTGGAGAGGGGAGGCTGGGGAGTGAGAGGGGGAGGGGCTGGGGGTGTCTATCTGTGAATGAAAGAAGGGGAGCAAGGTTAGGGGAGAGGGTTCATGTGTGTGAGGGAGAAGGGATTGGTGCCACGTGTGTTTATGTCATTTTGGGTGGGATGTTAGAGGGGTGGGGGGGATAGGAGGAGGAGCAGGAGGAGGAGCAGGAGGAAAGCAGGGTAAGGACCCCTCCCTCCTCTCCTCCCCACCATATGCAATTCAAATCCTCCCTCCCTTGACCTGGGATTCTGTTCCCATTCCTTGCTACCTCTCCCCAGATTCTGGAACTCGCTCCCTAACCTTTCCTGTTCCCTCCTCCCCTTCCTCATCTCTCACCCTCCCTATCCTTAATCATTTCCTGATCCTCCTTCCTTCCTCTCCCCATCTCTGTCTCTTCCTTGTACGGATACTTGAGATCACTTGACTTCACTAATAAAAATAAAATAATTATTATTATCTTTGCATATGAGGCTCTTATCATCATGCACAGCACTGTGGGAAATGCATTTCTCTTTCTGTTTCTCCAGTGTTGCACTGGATATAGCGTCTGGCGTCGTGGGGTTTCCAGTCCATTTATTGTCTGCAGGTTTCTAATTCTGGCCTGTGGTCTCCTCATTCTGTACTGGGTGAGGAGGGTCTGTACTGGGTGAGGAGGGTCTGTACTCATTCTGTACTGGTGAGGAGGGTCTGTACTCATTTTGTACTGGGTGAGGAGGGTCTGTACTGGGTGAGGGGGGTCTGTACTCATTCTGTACTGGGTGAGGAGGGTCTGTACTCATTCTGTACTGGTGAGGAGGGTCTGTACTCATTTTGTACTGGGTGAGGAGGGTCTGTACTGGGCGAGGAGGGTCTGTACTCATTCTGTACTGGTGAGGAGGGTCTGTACTCATTCTGTACTGGGTGAGGAGGGTCTGTACTGGGTGAGGGGGGTCTGTACTCATTCTGTACTGGGTGAGGGGGGTCTGTATTCATTCTGTACTAGGTGAGGAGGGTCTGTACTCATTCTGTACTGGGTGAGGAGGGTCTGTCTGTGCTCAGCCTTTCTGACGGAGGTGAGAGATTCTGCTCGTGTGCATTTGCTGTGTGGGGATCTGTAGCAGTCCAGCTTGTTCCCAGCTGCACGGGGGTCCCATGTGGCTGTCAACAGCTGTCACAAGGCCCTTTTCTAATATTTCTGCAAATCTAAGGATTTATTCTTTGAAAATATTCTACAGCCAAGCAGTGACGGATTTAGGATTTTGGCACCTCTAGGCACTGTTGGCCCCGGTGTCGGGAATATTCTTCAGAGCTGGGTCGCAGCATTGGCACTGGGTCCAGACAGGGTTGCAGCGTTGGTTCTGTGTCTGGGCCGATGGCCCCAGTGCAGGAACCAAGCCTCTGAACCAGGTCATGGTGTCAGGACTGGACTCGTGCTGAGGCCCCCATCATGGGACCCGAACCCCAGGCTGAAGCTTCACCCTTCAGTAGGCTGAGGTGGCGCCGAGCTACCGACGCCTCAGCCTATGCAACACCGAGGCTTCGGCCTGGGCCTAGGCCCAAGCTCGCAGATGTTCACTGGACAGGGTAAGTGGGCACCGGGGGTGATCCTGGCCCCCAGAATCTTTTCAGGTGAGCAGGCAGCACCAAGAGGCCCCGTTTTCATTTTTTGTTTGTTTATTTTTAAATTGTTTTGATTCATTTTTTTCCCTCATGAATGAAAATGAATCAAACAATCCACGAATCTATATTTGTGGGGGGGAAAAAACCTCCCGAAAATGAACTGAATAACAAAAATGAAATTGTTTTCACTGCTCATCCCTGGCGGATGATACAGGAAGACTCCTTAATATTCTACACGTGGTGAAAACGTGCAAGAGCGAAGGAGCTGTCCTGGCTCTGGATACCAGTCTGGCATCAGACAGGATCCAGTATCTACATGTGGTGAAAGCGTGCAAGAGTGAAGGAGCTGTCCTGGCTCTGGATACCAGTATGGCATCAGACAGGATCCAGTATCTACATGTGGTGAAAACGTGCAAGAGTGAAGGAGCTATCCTGGCTCTGGATACCAGTATGGCATTCGACAGGATCCAGTATCTACATGTGGTGAAACCGTGCAAGAGTGAAGGAGCTGTCCTGGCTCTGGATACCAGTCTGGCATCAGACAGGATCCAGTATCTACATGTGGTGAAACCGTGCAAGAGTGAAGGAGCTATCCTGGCTCTGGATACCAGTCTGGCATCAGACAGGATCCAGTATCTACATGTGGTGAAACCGTGCAAGAGTGAAGGAGCTATCCTGGCTCTGGATACCAGTATGGCATTCGACAGGATCCAGTATCTACATGTGGTGAAACCGTGCAAGAGTGAAGGAGCTGTCCTGGCTCTGGATACCAGTCTGGCATCAGACAGGATCCAGTATCTACATGTGGTGAAACCGTGCAAGAGTGAAGGAGCTATCCTGGCTCTGGATACCAGTCTGGCATCAGACAGGATCCAGTATCTACATGTGGTGAAACCGTGCAAGAGCGAAGGAGCTATCCTGGCTCTGGATACCAGTCTGGCATCAGACAGGATCCAGTATTTACATGTGGTGAAACCGTGCAAGAGTGAAGGAGCTATCCTGGCTCTGGATACCAGTCTGGCATCAGACAGGATCCAGTATCTACATGTGGTGAAAGCGTGCAAGAGTGAAGGAGCTGTCCTGGCTCTGGATACCAGTCTGGCATCAGACAGGATCCAGTATCTACATGTGGTGAAAGCGTGCAAGAGTGAAGGAGCTGTCCTGGCTCTGGATACCAGTCTGGCATTCGACAGGATCCAGTATCTACATGTGGTGAAAGCGTGCAAGAGTGAAGGAGCTATCCTGGCTCTGGATACCAGTATGGCATTCAACAGGATCCAGTATCTACATGTGGTGAAAGCGTGCAAGAGTGAAGGAGCTGTCCTGGCTCTGGATACCAGTCTGGCATCAGACAGGATCCAGTATCTACATGTGGTGAAAGCGTGCAAGAGTGAAGGAGCTATCCTGGCTCTGGATACCAGTCTGGCATCAGACAGGATCCAGTATCTACATGTGGTGAAAGCGTGCAAGAGTGAAGGAGCTGTCCTGGCTCTGGATACCAGTCTGGCATCAGACAGGATCCAGTATCTACATGTGGTGAAACCGTGCAAGAGTGAAGGAGCTATCCTGGCTCTGGATACCAGTATGGCATTCGACAGGATCCAGTATCTACATGTGGTGAAACCGTGCAAGAGTGAAGGAGCTATCCTGGCTCTGGATACCAGTCTGGCATCAGACAGGATCCAGTATCTACATGTGGTGAAAGCGTGCAAGAGTGAAGGAGCTGTCCTGGCTCTGGATACCAGTCTGGCATCAGACAGGATCCAGTATCTACATGTGGTGAAACCGTGCAAGAGTGAAGGAGCTGTCCTGGCTCTGGATACCAGTATGGCATTCGACAGGATCCAGTATCTATTCCAAGTGCTGGAGAAGCTTGGGTTTCCAGATATTTTTACCTCAGTGGACAGCTTACATCCCTTTCTCAATGGCTAGTGGAACGTCTTTCCTATTTGATTTGGCCATCAAACCCTTGTCCACACTATCCGTGGCCACTGGGGGATCCACAGGGTCAGAGATGATGGGTTCAGCATAAAGTATCCCTATCTGCAGGGGACATCTTGGTGTATCCGACACAACTGTTGGATAGCTCCGGCCCTGCTTTAAGACACTTGTTGGAAGATTATGGGATATTGTCAGGATATCACATCAACTCTGCAAAATCTGAGCTCCTTCTTTTCAGTGGTAGGACTTACGTGCCTAGAAGCTTGTGGGGCTTTAGGCATGTCCATGGTGGGTTTACATTATTTGGCCATCCTGTTCACCACTGATTTTAGAGGTTTATTTAGGTTAAATTATTCACCACTGCTTGCTGATGTAAGGACGGACCTGAAGGTCTGGATTCATCTGCACATTTCTTGGTCGGGGCAGATAAATCTGGATAAGATGTGTTTGCTCCCTAAGTTGCTGTTCTTGTTCCAGCTTCTCCCATGTGCGGTTCCCCAGTCCTAGAACGACCATTGCTTCTGACACTGCCCTCTCTTTCTGTAGCTGCTAGGAGAGTCCATAAAAGTAACCACCTCATCGCACACACAGAGTTAATGTTTGCTGGAAGGTCTGTAGATTTGTGGGGGATCTCCTGGACAGAATGATCTCCAGAGATGCTCCTGGCTAAAAATCCCTCTCTCTCACTGCTCC
Source organism: Rhinatrema bivittatum (assembly GCF_901001135.1). NCBI lineage: Eukaryota > Metazoa > Chordata > Amphibia > Gymnophiona > Rhinatrematidae > Rhinatrema > Rhinatrema bivittatum. Next base: position 828,695,561 of record NC_042615.1, read on the forward strand.
TGTGCGAGGGAGACAACTCAGTGGCTTTTAGTGATCTGGTGAATCACTACCGGATTGTGGAGAATCACTACCGGATTGTGGAGAACGCTCATCAACTTTACTTAGAGATGAGAGATGAAGGAGATGAGAGATGAAGGGTAAAGCATGGAATACGCCGGCAGTGCATTTTCTGGAGAGATTCTTGAGTGATTGTTAGCAGCAAGGATCCCTGGACTGGCAGGGAGTTGGACCCAGCAGACTCGTTTCCAGTAACGGGTTCGTAAAAAAAACTGCGGGAAATCTTCGTTCCCGCTGTTCTGAGAGTTTTTTTTCGGCTATCACAAGCTGAAACCCCCCACACCGACCCTTTAAATTTAATTATTTAGAATTCCCCACCCTCCCGACCCCCCCCCAACCAAAACTTTTCTAAAGCCCCTGGTGGTCCAGCGGAGGACCCGGGAGCGATCTCCCGCTCTCGAGCAGTCGGCTGCCAGTAAACAAAATGGCGCCGATGGCCCTTTGCCCTTACCATGTGACGGGGGCTATCGGTACCATTGGCCAGCCCCCGTCACATGGTAGGAGCAATGGACGGCCGGCGCCATTTTGTTTACTGGCAGCCGACTGCTCGAGAGCGGGAGATCGCTCCCGGGACCACCGCTGGACCACCAGGGACTTTAGAAAAGTTTTGGGGGGGTCGGGAGGGTGGGGAATTCTAAATAATTAAATTTAAAGGGTCGGGGTGAGGTGTTTTTTTTTTTTCGGCTTGTGACAGCTGAAAAAAAACGCTCAGAACCGCGGGAACGAAGATTTCCCAGAGTTTTTTTAATGAACCTGATACCGGAAACGAGTCCGGTACCAATTCACATCCCTACCCAGCAGTGGAGAGGAGCCCCACGGGTGCCAACTGTCAGCAGGCAAGGCTGGTGATGCCGGAGACCCCGCTGGGGCTTCACCAATACAAGTTCCCCCTCAGGTTGAGCCCCCGGGTACCGGGGCCGGCTGGACTTACGTGGGGTGTCAGGGAACAGGTCGAGGTCAGCAGGCATGGGTCTTGGCAGGTGGCGTATCTCGTAGTCAGGCAGGCAAGGGTCGCCTCTGCTATTTTCTGCCTGTCCCGCGATGGCCGCTGTCCTTCCGGTTTTGAATAGTCTTCCAGCGAGGGAGGAAATTGGTGAGGTGAGGGAGGAATTCTGCGCAAAATCTGCATTCCGCAGTAGCGCTGAATTCCCCCAGGAGTACCTCTTGTAGCTGGTGTTGTGACATGGTCGCTGTACGGCGTGTTTGAGCCTCCAAGGCATCCAGGGAGCCGCCTGCACCATCTATGGGCAGGCTGGGGAACACGCGCGAGCGCTGACGGGCACACTCTCGGCTGGGGAACACGGGCGAGCGCTGACGGGCGCATTCCCGGCTGGGGAACACGCGCGAGCGCTGACGGGCGCACTACCAAGCCCGATATATTATAGCGCCATCTATTGGCGGGCTGGAGAACATGCGCGAACACTGACGGAAACACTACCAAGCCCGATATATTATAGCGCCATCTATGGGCGGGCTGGGGAACATGCGCGAACACTGACGGATACACTACCAGGCCCGATATATTATAGCGCCATCTATCAGCGAGCTGGGGAACATGCGCGAACACTGACGGAAACACTACCAAGCCCGATATATTATAGCGCCATCTATCGGCGGGCTGGGGAACATGCGCGAACACTGACGGAAACACTACCAAGCCCGATATATTATAGCGCCATCTATCAGCGAGCTGGGGAACATGCGCGAACACTGACGGACACACTACCAAGCCCGATATATTATAGCGCCATCTATCAGCGAGCTGGGGAACATGCGCGAACACTGACGGAAACACTACCAAGCCCGATATATTATAGCGCCATCTATCAGCGAGCTGGGGAACATGCGCGAACACTGACGGAAACACTACCAAGCCCGATATATTATAGCGCCATCTATCAGCGAGCTGGGGAACATGCCCGAACACTGACGGAAACATTACCAAGCCCGATATATTATAGTGCCATCTATCAGCGAGCTGGGGAACATGCGCGAACACTGACGGAAACACTACCAAGCCCGATATATTATAGCGCCATCTATCGGCGGGCTGGGGAACATGCGCGAACACTGACGGAAACACTACCAAGCCCGATATATTATAGCGCCATCTATGGGCGGGCTGGGGAACATGCGCGAGCACTGACGGATACACTACCAGGCCCGATATATTATAGCGCCATCTATGGGCGGGCTGGGGAACATGCGCGAACGCTGACGGAAACACTACCAAGCCCGATATATTATAGCGCCATCTATTGGCGGGCTGGAGAACATGCACGAACACTGACGGAAACACTACCAAGCCCGATATATTATAGCGCCATCTATGGGCGGGCTGGGGAACATGCGCGAGCGTTGACGGATACACTACCAGGCCCGATATATTATAGCGCCATCTATGGGCGGGCTGGGGAACATGCGCGAACGCTGACGGAAACACTACCAAGCCCGATATATTATAACGCCATCTATTGGCGGGCTGGAGAACATGCGCGAACACTGACGGAAACACTACCAAGCCCGATATATTATAGCGCCATCTATGGGTGGGCTGGGGAACATGCGCGAGCGCTGACGGACACACTACCAAGCCCGATATATGATAGCGCCATCTATGGGCGCGCTGGGGAACATGCGTGAGCGCCTACGGGCGCACTCCCAGGCCAGATATATTATAGCGCCATCTATCTGCGGGCTGGGGAACATGCGTGAGCACTGCCGGACACACTACCATGCCCGATATATTATAGCGCCATCTATCAGCAGGCTGGGGAACATGAGCGAGCACTGACGGACACACTACCAAGCCCGATATATTATAGCGCCATCTATGGGTGGGCTGGGGAACATGCGCGAGCGCTGACGGACACACTACCAAGCCCGATATATTATAGCGCCATCTATCTGTGGGCTGGGGAACATGTGTGAGCACTGCCAGACACACTACCATGCCCGATATATTATAGCGCCATCTATCGGCGGGCTGGGAATATGCGCGAGCACTGCCGGACACACTACCAAGCCCGATATATTATAGCGCCATCTATCTGCGGGCTGGGGAACATGCGTGAGCACTGCCGGACACACTACCATGCCCGATATATTATAGCGCCATCTATCGGCGGGCTGGGGAACATGCGTGAGCACTGCCGGACACACTACCGAGCCCGATATATTATAGCGCCATCTATGGGCGGGCTGGGGAACATGCGTGAGCACTGCCGGACACACTACCAAGCCCGATATATTATAGCATTATTGATTGTTAAATGTAACGCTACACGTTCTCCGTTCAATACTTTGTTTATTGTTTTATGTAACGCCCCCCCGGCGACAGTTGTGTTAAATGGAAACCGACTTGATTTGATATATATATATCAAGAAAGTCGGTATATAAAAACCCTAAATAAATAAATAAATAGCGCCGCTGTCAGGCGCACTCCCAGACCCGATATATGATAGATGGATGGATTAACTCTCAAATGGCTTCCATAATAGGGAAGAAGCATGAGCCTTTACACAAGAAAATCAAAATAGGATTCTTCTTTGACTGAGATATGGATTCAGCCCCAAGTTCTCCCAGCATCTTCAATGTCTGGGAAATCAAGAGTTGGCAAGTATATGACTATGAAAGGACCTTGACTGCAGTCCTGGAGGGATTTTACCCTCCTTCTGGGAGCAGAGATCAGTCTCATCAGTGTCCCTATCAGGAAAATCCAGGATTAGCAAAATCAAAATGAGTTAATTTTCCTGGGCCTCCACACAGCACTAACACAAATCCAACAAATACCAGGTTGAAATGTTCCTTTTATGCTCCTGGCCAGTTATGTGCTACTACCCATCCTGTGAAAGTGACCTTCTCTCAGGGTGGCTTTAACTATTTTCTAACCCTATACAGGTCACCTCTCAGCCAACATGGCTAAGAACCAGGTAGAACCACAGAGAGAGCCCTGTATACCCTCTTCCATTCTACTTAACTGCGATCTTCACACCCTACATGTCTCTGAATTACCCATTGTAGTCGTGGTGGAAATCTCTCTGCCTCCCAGTACTGACTTCCAGCACATTTCTCTCACAAATCCCTTCCCCAGTCATAGTTCTGTAATTTAGAAGTTTAAATCCTCTGAACTTTTTTTTAGTGATATTTCCTACAAAATTACCCAGAGGTCCAGGGGACTATGACATGCAAATCCTCTAACTGAATGGTCAATTAAGTATCCTCACAGCAGGACCTCTGGCAAACTTTCCAGTCTCCCGAGCTTGTGGCTCAGGTTACATAGTTGTATTGTTCTGTTTTCTCTCCTGTAGCGCACTCACAGGCTGATATAGTACAGTGTGCTCCGACGGAGCGGACGGTTAACTCCCGACTCTCAAACTACCTTGAAGACAATAACCTACTTTTCCCATCACAATACGGATTCCGTAAAACCTTAAGCACGGAAGCCCTTCTCATCTCTATGACCGACCACATCATCCTAGGCTTAGACAAAGGACAATCCTTCCTTCTGATCCTACTCGACCTTTCGTCTGCATTTGACACGGTCAATCACTCTCTTCTCATCAACCAACTAACAGCCATAGGTATCTCGGGCACCGCCCTATCTTGGTTTAGAACCTTCCTCAGCAACAGAGGATATAAGGTTAAGATTCATAATAAAGAATCCTCTCTTCACCCTGCGTCAGTAGGAGTCCCTCAGGGCTCATCCCTGTCTCCTACCTTGTTTAACATTTATCTGTTACCTTTATGTAAACTTCTCACTGACCTCAATCTCAAACACTTCCTCTACGCTGACGATATTCAGGTCCTGATCCCCATCAAGGAGTCACTCGCAAAAACACTGTCTCACTGGGAAACCTGCCTCCAAAATATCAAACAGCTTCTCACAAGTCTCAACCTTATACTAAATTCTTCAAAAACGGAACTTCTACTCATCACACCAGAAAACAGCTCCCTCACACCCACTCATCCAGCCTTACCAAATACTACACAAGTGAGAGACCTAGGAGTTCTAATTGACAATCACCTAAACCTGAAAGCGAACATCAACAAAACCACCAGAGACTGCTTTTATAAGCTCCAAGTGCTGAAAAGAATACGACCTCTCTTCCACACACATGACTTCAGAACGATTCTACAATCAATCATTTTCGCAAAGCTGGACTATTGTAACTCCATCATGCTTGGTCTCCCTTCTTCACACACCAAACCATTGCAAATGGTCCAAAATGCCTCCGCCCGTATACTCACTAACACCAGGAGAAGAGAACACATAACCCCTATCCTGATGGGCCTCCACTGGCTGCCTATCCACTTCAGAATAATCTACAAGACCATTCTCACCATTTTCAAAAACATCCATCAATTAGCCCCAATCGATCTCCATATCCCCCTCCGATTACACTACTCAACAAGACCGACAAGAGATGCTTACAAAGGATCTCTTCAAGTACCTCCAGCCAAAACTACCAGACACATCACGCTTAGAGATCGGGCCTTCTCCACAGCTGGTCCAACTTTATGGAACGCCATTCCCCCGGATCTTAGAATGGAACCCAGCATCTCAACATTCAAGAAAAGACTCAAGACGTGGCTGTTCACGCAGGCCTTTCCTAACTCCAACATTACTTAACCTCCTCCAATCAACATTCTTCGCTAGTAATAGCATTAATAGCCAATCAACATTCTTCGCTAGTATTAGCATTAATAGCCACCTCTTATAATGTTATTATATATATATATATATATATAATTATTTGATCTTCATTTTCCTTCTTACTCCTAGTTATTGATTCCCTGTTACATGTAACTGCTTTTCTGCACCATTGTTCAAATTGTAAAGTTTATTGCACCCCTGTTTCTTGTGAACCAGCATGATGGGACTACTGTCTTGAATGTTGGTATATAAAAAAAAAAAAAAAAAAAAAAAACCTGCCATTGGACGCGCGTTTTCCCTTACCCCTTATTCAGTAAGGGGTGGAAAATGCGCATCCAACCCTCGGCACTTAATAGCGCCCTCAACATGCAAATGCCCTATTAGGTATGCGCGTGGGATACAGAAAGTAAAATGTGCAGCCAAGCCGCACATTTTACTTTCAGAAATTAGCGCCTACCCAAAGGTAGGCGCTAGTTTCTGCCGGCACCGGGGAAGTGCACAGAAAAGCAGTAAAAACTGCTTTTCTGTGCACCCTCCGACTTAATATTATGGTGATATTAAGTCGGAGGTCCGAAGGCTAAAGAAAAAAATTTTTTAAATGGGCCGGCGGCTGTCGGGCCGAAAACCGGACGCTCAATTTTGCCGGCGTCCGGTTTCCGAACCCGTGGCTGTCAGCGGGCTCGAGAACCGATGCCGGCAAAATTGAGTGTCGGCTGTCAAACCCGCTGACAGCCACCGCTCCGGGCTACCGCACCACCTAATTTGCATACTGATTCGTGCGCACCGGCGAGTGTCCGGTGCGCGCGCGCAGGGAGAGCGGGCGTTTGTCCGCTCTCCCGTGTTGTTACTGAATGGGCCCGTCTATCCTCAGTCTCTGGGGTGTGAGTGTGTGGGGCGGGTTTCACAAGCAACACATAGGGCAAGGCGCTTAGGATTCTTCCCTGTGGGCGCCATAGTCTGCCCGTACGCCTAACGGGCACCTGAGACAATACTGCGCCTATGCATGCACCCAACCTGCGCTCCCTCGGGACGCTCAGATAAAGCACGCAAAACAGGGCGTGTGCGTGTAAAAAATGCACGTGTGCGTAAATGGGCCACACCGTTAGAGACACTGACACGATCCGACGGAACCGAAGAGGGCAGTCTACGGCACACAAAAAATGCGCCGCGTATACTATGATGTCACTGCAGGGGTATATATACATATATACCCCTGCAATGCTGTCGGAGTATTTGTCCAGCTGTCTATGGAGAACACCTGCTACAGGTAAGCAGCATTGGGTAAATGCAGTCTGAGAGTTCACCTTTTGGAATCTGTTTGTAAATATATATATACAGTATGACGTCACTGCAGGGTTATATATAAACATACACTATGATGTCACTGCAGGGGTATATATACTGTGATGTCAGCTTGCGCCGTCTCCATCTGCTGGTAGAGGTCCATAACCCACTTGTTTTGGATTCACCTGTCTTAAGAAATTCTCAGTTATTCATGGCATATGATCCAAATAAACAAGACCAACAAGTGGTAGAAAGCAAACCCTATCTTCTTGGTTATCAAACTGCACATCATTCTGCTATAAATCAATCAGGATAGGGCATCCAAAGAGGATTCATGCCCCCCAGGATAGAGCTGCGTTTCTACACTCAGTTTCAATTCAGGGCACCAGTAAAGCGGAAACTTGGTCACCAGCTCACATGTTTCTCAAACATTGTCTGGACCAAGAATCGGGAGCAGACCATGCTTTTGGCCAAGTAATTCTCAGAAACACATTCAAGTAAATAGTTCAATTCTCCCACCATTCTCCGGTGCACCTACATCAGTCTAAACATTACCTAGCATACCAACTTGGAAGGGACCCTCAGCTTGGATGAGTTTTCTCCTGCTTGACCTTGGAGAAAGCGAAGTCGCTTACCTATGATAGGTGTTCTCCAGCCACATAGTCCCACCCTCCTCCCCTTCAGGTTGAAGCTCAGCTAAGGGCAAGGATTGAGGAGACACAAGGGAGGGGGCACCTAGGTTGGAACTGCCTAACATGCTCAGAGAGCAGGTCTGTGCCGTCAGATAATTTGTCCAGCTGCCTATGGAGAACACTTGCTACAGGTAAGCAGCGTTGGTAAATGCAGTCTGGAATCTGTTTATAAATCTTAAGTACTGCTCAATAATGGATGCACTTCCCACAGCCTCCTGTTGGGGCGCTAGACTGTGAGCTCCTGGGGCTGGGGCACGCTCTGCTAGCGCGTTAGAAATGAGAAATAACAGGCGCAGCTTTGGCGGATTAATCCTAGCCAAGCGTTCTAATTTTAGTTTTGCCGGGAAAGGGCGGAACATTGTAACTGGGCCAAGGATTCTTTGGCTTCGCGCCAGTGAACCAAACCCAATTTCTGGCAGGTTTAGAGCTAAATAATGCACCAATCCCTCGCCAGGCTTAGGACGGACGCCCAATCACCGGGAAGTGGGTGGGGCTTTCAGGTCTCCCAGGCTCAGCGTGGCAGTAACGCGCGGGGGCGGCTGGGAGTGGCTTCTTGTTTCCGGATTGAGTGAACTACAATTCCCGGCCTGCGGCGGGGCCGGATGACGTCATTTGTGCGGTGTTGGAAGTAGGCTCCGCTGTGCGTCACAGCAAGAGGAAGGACGGTAACCGAACCCGGTACCGAGAAAGGGAGAGAGGCGGGGGAGAAGGAGAAGCGAACCCGGCACCGAGAGAAGGGACAGGAACACCGGGAGAGGAGGGAGGGGAGCCGAGGCCCGAGAGCAGCGCTGGAGGTAAGAGGGAGGGAGGGAGGGATCCTGAGACTCCCCCCCCGGTGTTATTTACTGACTCAGGACCTGGAGACCTGCACTGGAGGGGGGAGAGCAGCGCTGGAGGTGAGAGGGGGAGGGATCCTGAGACACTGCCCCCCCCCCGGGTGTTATTTACTGACTTAGGACCTGGAGACCTGCACTGGAGGGGGGAGAGCAGCGCTGGAGGTGAGACGGGGGGGGGGAGGGAGGGATCCTGAGACACTGCCCCCCCCCGGTGTTATTTACTGACTCAGGACCTGGAGACCTGCACTGGAGGGGGAAGAGCAGCGCTGGAGGTGAGAGGGGGAGGGAGGGAGGGATCCTGAGACACTACCCCCCCCCCCCCCCCGGTGTTATTTACTGCCTCAGGACCTGGAGACCTGCACTGGAGGGGGGAGAGCAGCGCTGGAGGTGAGAGGGGGAGGGATCCTGAGACACTGCCCCCCCCCCGGGTGTTATTTACTGACTTAGGACCTGGAGACCTGCACTGGAGGGGGGAGAGCAGCGCTGGAGGTGAGAGGGGGAGGGAGGGAGGGATCCTGAGACACTACCCCCCCCCCCCCCCCCCCGGTGTTATTTACTGACTCAGGACCTGGAGACCTGCACTGGAGGGGGGAGAGCAGCGCTGGAGGTGAGAGGGGGAGGGATCCTGAGACACTGCCCCCCCCCCGGGTGTTATTTACTGACTTAGGACCTGGAGACCTGCACTGGAGGGGGGAGAGCAGCGCTGGAGGTGAGACGGGGGGGGGGAGGGAGGGATCCTGAGACACTGCCCCCCCCCCGGTGTTATTTACTGACTCAGGACCTGGAGACCTGCACTGGAGGGGGGAGAGCAGCGCTGGAGGTGAGAGGGGGAGGGAGAGAGGGATCCTGAGACACTACCCCCACTCCCCCCGTGTTATTTACTGACTCAGGACCTGGAGACCTGCACTGGAGGGGGGAGAGCAGCGCTGGAGGTGAGAGGGGGAGGGAGGGAGGGATCCTGAGACACTACCCCCCCCCCCGTGTTATTTACTGACTCAGGACCTGGAGACCTGCACTGGAGGGGGGAGAGCAGCGCTGGAGGTGAGAGGGGGAGGGAGGGATCCTGAGACACTGCCCCCCCCCCCCCCCCCCCCCCCCCCCCGTGTTATTTACTGACTCAGGACCTGGAGACCTGCACTGGAGGGGGGAGAGCAGCGCTGGAGGTGAGATGGGGGGGGGGGGGAGGGAGGGATCTTGAGACACTGCCCTCCCCCCCCCCCCCCCCCCCCCCGTTATTACTGACTCAGGACCTGGAGACCTGCACTGGAGGGGGAAGAGCAGCGCTGGAGGTGAGAGGGGGAGGGAGGGAGGGAGGGATCCTGAGACACTACCCCCCCCCCCCCCCCCGGTGTTATTTACTGACTCAGGACCTGGAGACCTGCACTGGAGGGGGGAGAGCAGCGCTGGAGGTGAGATGGGGGGGGGGGGGAGGGGAGGGATCTTGAGACACTACCCCCCCCCCCCCCCCCCCCCCGTTATTACTGACTCAGGACCTGGAGACCTGCACTGGAGGGGGAAGAGCAGCGCTGGAGGTGAGAGGGGGAGGGAGGGAGGGATCCTGAGACACTACCCCCCCCCCCCCCCCCCCCCCCGTGTTATTTACTGACTCAGGACCTGGAGACCTGCACTGGAGGGGGGAGAGCAGCGCTGGAGGTGAGAGGGGGAGGGAGGGAGGGATCCTGAGACACTACCCCCCCCCCCCCCCCCCCCCCCCCCCCCCCCCGTGTTATTTACTGACTCAGGACCTGGAGACCTGCACTGGAGGGGGGAGAGCAGCGCTGGAGGTGAGAGGGGGGGGAGGGATCCTGAGACACTGCCCCCCCCTCCCCCCCCCCCCCCCCCGTGTTATTTACTGACTCAGGACCTGGAGACCTGCACTGGAGGGGGGAGATCAGCGCTGGAGGTGAGAGGGGGAGGGAGGGAGGGATCCTGAGACACTGCTGCTCCCGGAGCCTGTTAACTCGGCAGCGCATTACGATCCAGCATCGCGCGCCCGGGAGAGGTGGATGCGCACGCGTTAAACAGACGCCCAGTTAGGAGACTTTTTAACGCGCCCTTTGCTGCGTTGGCCCTGAAGGTCAGGAGGATTCGTCGCCGGGGAAGGACCTGGGAGCTGCCTTCACTTAATATTTGGAGGGGATGTCTCTGCACACAGTCTGCTCGGGAAACACTTTTTAACTCTCTTCTTCCTTTAAAGGGGGTAAAAGTAAGTGAGGTTCCGGGGCAGAGTGGCTCTGCCTGTTTTCCAGCTTCACCAGTTTGGTTCTCTGCCTGGAGCCGGGATTTCCCCAGCAGCGGAAGCAGCAACACAGAGCTCTCCCTGTGCCTGCAGCTCCTCCCTACTTATCTCTCCTCTACCCACTCCCTGCCACCTCTGCCCTGTGCCTGCAGCTCCACCCTACTTATCTCTCCTCTACCCACTCCCTGCCACCTCTGCCCTGTGCCTGCAGCTCCACCCTACTTATCTCTCCTCTACCCACTCCCTGCCACCTCTGCCCTGTGCCTGCAGCTCCCCCCTACTTATCTCTCCTCTACCCACTCCCTGCCACCTCTGCCCTGTGCCTGCAGCTCCGCCCTACTTATCTCTCCTCTACCCACTCCCTGCCACCTCTGCCCTGTGCCTGCAGCTCTCTGCCAGTCTCCATTACTTCTGCTCACTGACCAGGCCTCTGGGTTCACTTCTGGTAAAGTTCATATCCTGTTGTTAGATTTCTGATCTTCATCAGTTTTCTTGTCCTGGAAACCTCCCGGCCTTCTTAGCTCTTCTGCAGCTGTGATAGGCCCTGCCCTGCATTAATTCTGCCCTCGCTCTGGGAATAAGCAGGTACCCTGCAAACTCCTTCCTTCCTTCCTTCCTTGAGGAGGAGAATTGTACAAGGAGTCAGACGCTTCCCGGCTTTCTGGCCGATGCAGAAAGAGACACGGGCGAGCGCCCGCTCTCCCGGTGCTCGCTCAGGCCAGTGTGCTGTGTGCGCGATACAGTAAATAAAAATATGCTAATTAGGGCCCGCGGTAAAAGGAGCGGCAGCTGTGAGTGGGTTTGACAGCCGACGCTCAATTTTACTGGCGTTGGTTCTGAAACCCGCTGACAGCCACGGGTTCGGAAACTGAATGCTGCAGGATAATTAAAAATAAAAAAAATTTAAAATTATTTTTTACTTTTGGGACCTCCATCTTAATATCGCCATGAAATTAAGTCGGGGGGTGCACAGAAAAGCAGTTTTTACTGCTTTTCTGTGCACTTTCCCGGTGCCCGGAGAAATTAACTCCTGCCCTTGGGTAGGCGCTAATTTCTGAAAGTAAAATGTGCGGCTTGGCTGCACATTTTACTTACTGAATCGCGCGGGAATGACTAATAGGGTCATCAGCGTGCATTTGCATGTTGTGGGCGCTATTAGGTTCGGGGGGGTTGGACGCTCGTTTTTGACCCCTTACTGAATAAGGGGTAAAGCTAGCGCGTCAAACGCGCGTCCAATCGCGGGTTAACAGTGCGCTCCGCCATGTGGGCCTGTATGTTTGGGATCTGTGATCTGACTTCTGGCCGAGCTGCAGCTTGGGAGTTAATTGCCTGTGAATTTGCTCTTTAATGCACCGGAAAGCTGTAGAACGTGAAACGGATAATGCATTCCTCGCTTCTGCTTCTTTTGAGGATGACTTTGCAGGGAGGAGGATAGTGATGTTTGTGTATAAATCTCCTTCTGCTCCCTTCTCATGGCTGCTGATTGCAGGGCCCATCCGTCTCCATGCCTTGGGGCTGGGATGGCTCTGCTCCTTCATCCTGTGTGTCAGCCGGCGAACGCCGCATCTGGGACTCTGACCCTTCCTTTGGGGCGGGAATGGGTCATGCATAAGCCCCCCTTGTGGTCAGGGCACCTGCAGCTGAGACCCTAAGGTGTACTAAAGACATCTGAAGGGAACAGCCTAAGCTTCCTTCTGTTCAGGCTCCAGCACTGCCCGTTGCAGCTCAAGGTACACACAGTGTGTTGCTTTCTAATCTCACAGTGCAGTGAGTACTATTTCTCATTTCTGTAAGAACATAAGAGCTGGGTCAGACCAAGGGTCCATCAAGCCCCGTATGCTGTTTCCAAAAGTGGCCAATCCAGGCCACAAGAACCTGGCAAGTACCCAAACATTAAATAAATCACAAGCTACTATTGCTTATTAATTACCACCATAGCAGTTTATGGGTTTAACCTCTAGGAATGTATCCAAACCTTTTCTAAACCCAGTAACACTAACTGCTGTAACCACATCCTCTGGCAATGATTTCCAGAGTTTAACTATGCGCTGAGTGAAAAATAATTTTCTTTGATTTGTTTTAAATGAGCTACTTGCTAACTTCATGGAGTGTCCCCTGGTCCTTCTATTATCTTCTCTAAGTGCCCCTTTAACCCCTCGATCATCTAACGGTCCAACTGACTCCCTCACAGGCTTTCTGCTTCGGATATATTTAAAAAGGTTTTTACTGTGAGTTTTTGCCTCTACAGCCAATTTCTTTTCAAATTCTCTCTTAGCCTGTCTTATCAATGTCTTACATTTAACTTGCCAATGTTTATGCTTTATCCTATTTTCTTCTGTTGGATCCTTCTTCCAATTTTTGAATGAAGATCTTTTGGCTAAAATAGCTTCTTTCACCTCCCCTTTTAACCATGCCGGTAATCGTTTTGCCTTCTTCCACCTTTCTTAATGTGTGGAATACATCTGGACTGTGCTTCTAGAATGGTATTTTTTTAACAATGACCACGCCTCTTGGACATTTTTTACTTTTGTAGCTGCTCCTTTCAGTTTTTTTCTAACAATTTTTCTCATTTTATCAAAGTTTCCCTTTTGAAAGTTTAGCACGAGAGCCTTGGATTTGCACACTGTTCCTTTTCCAGTCATTAAATCAAATTTGATCATATTATGATCACTATTGCCAAGCGGCCCCACCACCGTTACCTCTCTCACCAAGTCCTGTGCTCCACTGAGAATTAGATCTAAAATTGCTCCCTCTCTCGTCGGTTCCTGAACCAATTGCTCCATAAAGCTATCATTTATTCCATCCAGGAACGTTATCTCTCTAGCGTGACCCGATGATACATTTACCCAGTCTATATTGGGGTAATTGAAGTCTCCCATTATTACCGCACTACCAATTTGGTTAGCTTCCCTAATTTCTCTTACCATTTCACTGACTGTCTCACCATCTTGACCAGGTGGACGGTAGTATACCCCTATCACTATAGTCTTCCCTGACACACAAGGGATTTCTACCCATAAAGATTCAATTTTGTATTTAGTCTCGTGCAGGATGTTTATCCTGTTGGACTCTATGCCATCCCAGACATAAAGCACCACACCGCCTCCCGAGTGCTCCTCTGTCATTGCGATATAATTTGTACCCCGGTATAGCACTGTCCCATTGGTTATCCTCTTTCCACCATGTCTCTGAGATGCCAATTAAGTCTTATTATTCACTGCAGTAGTCAATGTATGAAACACTGTACAAAAACATATGAGAGAGTCCCTTGTTATTGGGCTTGCAATCTAATCGAAACCAACATACAGGGGAATTTATTATGAACATGGTTAAGATAAGGCTTTGACCAGGATAATCAGGATTAAGATTTAAAAGCAGCCTCCGAAATGGTGAGATTTTAGATTGGCTTTGAAGAAGACTAGAGAGGGAGCATGATGCACCAAATCAAAAAGTCTGCTTCCACTTGAAGTTAGATTTTGGATATTTGTAAAGTTTGCACAGGGCAATGTCTTCATTTGGGTTTAAAAACATAAGAGATTGCCAAACTGGGTCAGATTGAGGTTCCATTAAGACCAGGATCCTATTTCCCGTAGTGGCCATTCCCTGTACGTACTCGGATCGGTCCAGACGCCTGGCATGAGCATCCCTGCCAGCAGGTGGAGACAGAGAAAAAAAAACTTGCCTGACCCTGCTACATAAACCTTAGTGCCACCTGCAGTTCCCCAGTATTTTCTTTTGATCCTTCCTCCTGGGGGCTTTTGATTTTTTTTTTTCCTTTGTTTTCCTTGTGGGTCCTAACCCATCCGGTAGTGGCCAATCCATATCACAAGATCTCAAACAGTAAATAGGCCAATGTTGCCATCCTGCAATGATAAGTAGTGACTTGGATAATAACAGTTCATTGACTTCTCCAGAAATTTGTCCAAACTTTTTTTAAATCCAGTTACAGTAAGTGCCTTAACTACATCCTCTGGTAATTAATTCAGAGTATATAAGTGAGAGAATTTTCGCTGATTTGTTTTGAATGTGCTATTTGCTAACTTTTATGGGGTGTCTCCTTTTTTTAAAGCGTTTAGTATCCAATTCACATTTACTCGTTCTATTCCACTCATGATCTTAAAGACCTCTATCATATCCCTTCTCAGCTGTCTCTTCTCCAAGCTGAACAGCCCTAACCTCTTCAGCCTTTCCTCATAGGGGAGCTGTTCCATCCCCTTTTATCATTTTGGTTGCCCTTCTCTGTACCTTCTCCAGTACAACTATATCTTTTTTTGAGATGCGGCGACCAGAATTATACACAGTATTCAAGCTGCAGTCTCACCATGGAGCGATACAGAGGCATTATGACATTCACCATTTATTAGAAAAGGAATGGAGAATTAATTCCTAACTTTGTTTGTTTTTTGACTGCCACTGCACACTGAACAGAGGATTTCAAATTATGTACTATGATGCTCAGGTCCTTTTCCTGGGCAGTAACTCCTAGTATAAATTAGAATATAACATCAAATAACTACAGTGTGGGTTGTTTTTTCACATGTGCATCACCATGCACTTGTCCACATTAAATTCGTTTTCCATTTAAATATCCAGTGTTCCAGTCTCGCAAGGTCCTCCTGCAATTTATTACAATCTGCTTGTGATGTTACGACTTGGAATAATTTTATATCTGCAAATTTGATAACCTCACTCGTCGTATTCCTTTCCAGATCATTTATAAATATATTGAAAAGCACCGGTCCAAGTACAGATCCCTGAGGCACTCCACTGTTTACCCTTTTCCACTGAGAAAATTGTCCATTTAATCCTACTCTCTGTTTCCTGTCTTTTAGCCAGTTTGTAATCCACGAAAGGACATTGCCACCTATCCCATGACTTTTTAGTTTTCTCAGGAGTCTCTTGTGGGTTACTGTGTCAAACACCACCTGAAAATCCACCGGCTCACCATTATCCATATGTTTATTAATGCCTTTAAAAACAAATGTAGCAGATTGGTGAGGCAAGACTTTCCTTGGCTAAATCCATGTTGGCTGTGTCCCCTTAAATCATGTCTTTTGTTCTTTAGAATCATTTCCATGATTTTTCCCAACACTGAGGTCAGTTTCATTGATTTAAAGTGTCCCGGATTACCCCTGGAGCCCTTTTTAAAGGTCAGGATTACATTGGGCACCCTACAATCTTCAGGCATGGTGGACGATCCCAATAATAGGTTACAAATTATCAGTAACAGATCTGCAATTTTATTTCTGAGTTTTTTCTGAATGCTGGGGTGTAAACCATGGGATGAATACCATCTGGTCCTGGTGATTTGCTACTCTTTTTAATTTGTCAGTCTGCCTTATTACATCTTCCAGCTTCACGGTGATTTGTATCCATTGTTCTGAATCATCACCATAGATACATACCTGTGGTGGAAACTATTTTCAAATATCCTTTTCAATAAACACCAAAGCAAAGAATTCATTAGTCCTTCTTTGATGGCCTTAACTTCTGTAAGTGCCCCTTTATCCCTCAATTGTCTAACAGTCCAACTGATTCCCTCCCGGGTTTCCTGCTTCAGATATATATATATATTCTTTTTTATATTCACACTTTATTAAATTTTTCAAAAGTATACATAAAATCATACTTTACAGGAAAATGAAAATACAGATAAGCATAATAACAATTTGTCACTTATAACTATCCAAAATTATCATCTCAGCATTATGCTATCTCAAGAAAAAGTGATTAGAGCCAAGAGCCAAAGAAAACTTTGGGGAGAAACTAACAATACCTAACAAAGGATAACTGGCTTTAACGTTTATTAAGTGGTGCCTACTTTAATGACTGTCTAAATTCCTTGCTGTGGGGTGGCCACATTTCTTGCGTTCAGAAAGGATTTAAGTTGTTCAACAGCTGAAAATACAAAGTTTTCGCCTTTACCTTTAATGAGACACCTGCAAGGGTATCTCAAAAGAAACGTATAACCTAAGGTCACCACTTGTGGTCTTAGTTTAATAAATTCCTGCCTCCTTAACTGGGTGGGCCTAGAAAAGTCAGGGAAAATCTTTACCAACTGACCATAGAAATTCTCTGTAATATTTTGAAAGTATGCTCTCATTACATTACTAATATCCTTTTCTGTAACAAAGGATACCAATAAAGTACCTCTGCCCAAGATTTCAATAGCAGAACTTTCTATAAATTGCGTTCCCTGTACGTACCAGGATCAGTCCAGACTGCTGGGTTATGCCTCCCTTCCAGCAGATGGAGTCAGAGAGAAACTGAAAAGGCACCACTGATATACCCTGGTGCGCCCCCTGCGATCCTCCAGTATATCTCTGACTCCAGCAGATGAGAGAGCATAACCTTGCGGTCCTGATCTCCTGTAAATTGGGAGGGGGTTTTCCCTATCAGGTTTGACTTAAGATTTTCTGAGGAATCCTGTGACTGGATCAATTTAATTACAGGCCTAGTTTAACACTGTTATTTTCTGAGGAATCCTGTGACTGGATCAATTTAATTACAGGCCTAGTTTAACACTGTTATTTTCTGAGGAATCCTGTGACTGGATCAATTTAATTACAGGCCTAGTTTAACACTGTTATTTTCTGAGGAATCCTGTGACTGGATCAATTTAATTACAGGCCTAGTTTAACACTGTTAATAGGAGCAGTAGCAGGCAAGGCAGGGCTCTGCCCTACAGCCTTTTCCCGGAGTTTCTCTCTGCCCTGCCCAGTGAGAGGAGGGGAGAATTAATCGGTGGGCCGGTCACTCTCCCTCTCCGCCTCCTGAGAAGTTTAATTCCTCAGAGAAGTTAGTCAGATGGGTATGCTACACCCTCTGCAGGCTCCATTGTATAATTGAATTGTGAGGTTTTTTCATAGCTGCCGGTAGCAGCGCTATACACGTTTAAAAAAAAACAAAAAAAAACGAGGTAATTTATTTTACTCTGCCTGCCTTACTCACTGTGGTCTCCGGTAGGGGTGGCTTGTCACCCGGCCCCTTTTCGCGCCGTTTTCGCGCCGTTCTTTCTTAAAAAAAAAAAAAAAAAAAATGCCCAGAGGGTCAGTTTGTGCTGCAGGTGGGGAGCCGGGCCGCCGGCTCTCCCGCGAGGGCCTTTGCTCCCGGTGCCTTCCCGGGGGTGAGGGCTCCTCGCGGGGGCCAGCCGTGGCCGGGAGCTCTCCCTCACCGCGACTTGGGGCTCGGGCAGCGTCGGGCAAAACGCGGCAGTCCTCGCTGCCGGTACCAGGGGCGGCGGCCATTTTAGAAAATTCGGCGGCCATTTTAGAAGGGCCTGATTGCGATGCCGTTTCGTCGGAGGAGGGGAGAGGACCTCCCACCGCTGTCCCCACCGGACCTTAGCCCCCACAGACCCCGCGGTTTATCGGGGCTTCTAGATTTGCCACCTATGGGAGCCAAGGGAGGTTCTTTAAAAAGACCTCATCCATTTACCTCACAATTTGTTCTTTTGCTCCATAAGGCCTATATGGAGGCCGAAGCTGAATGGGAGCAGGGTGCTCCTGCCCCAGATAAACGTGGCAAAATTTCTACTAACTTGGGAGGGGATCCAAATCCAGCTCCTCCTCCTCCTCCTAAACCTTTACGGCATATAGCTCCGGACCCTATTTCACCGGACCCACCCGTTCCGGATTCTGGTACGGAGGTGGGGGGTACGGACCCAGCTGACCCAGTTGAAGGGGACGATCCTCTCATTCTTCGGTTATTTCATAAAGAAGAATTAGATCCCTTGATCATTCATGTTCTTCAAGAACTAAGAATTCCGGTACCCCAGGCTGAAACGAATTCCCAGCCAGGGGATTTTGAGTTAGACGGGCTTCGCACACCCTCACATGCTTTTCCTTTTCACAATAAACTGTTTCAGCTTGTATCCAAGGAATGGGATAATCCGGAGGCTACTCTGAGTCAGCCGCGCTATGGATAAGCTTTACCCACTCCCTGCTGATTCTTTGGAGCTCCTTAGGGTGCCAAGGTGGATTCGGCGGTCACTGCCATGGCAAAACATACCACCATCCCCGTAACTGGGGGTACGGCCCTTAAGGATCTTCAAGATCGGAAGTTGGAGATGTTGCTTAAGCGAATCTTTGAGGTTTCAGCATTGGGAGTACGGGCGGCCGTTTGCAGTTGTATGGTACAAAGGGCTACCCTTCGCTGGGTACAACAGATGTTGACATCTCAGGATCTGCCTCCGGGGGAAGCTGAGCAAGCAAACCGCATAGAATCCGCTGTGGTCTACGCCGCAGATGCCTTCTATGATCTCCTCCGCACTTCGGCACGGTCTATGTCTTCAGCAGTGTCTGCACGGCGGTTACTCTGGCTGCGTCACTGCGCAGCAGACTCTTCCTCCAAGGCCCAACTCGGTTCCTTTCCTTTTCGGGGCAAACTATTATTTGGCACAGAGTTAGAAGACCTTATTCGATCTTTGGGGGAGAATAAGGTGTTCAAGTTGCCAGAGGACAAGCCGAGATTTTTTCGTACTTCGGGTACCTTTCGCGGGCGATTTCGCGGGCAGCGCCGTTTTCGATCGGGGAGGGGTTCCTCTTACGCTTCAAGACAGCCGTCTACACGTTCCCAAGCATGGACTCCTTCCTTTCGTGGTAGAAGGCCAGCCCGCGCAGGGGCGTCTCATACCTTCGCCACCTCTAAGGCGGCTCAATGAAGGGACGCAGGTCCATTCCTCCGTCCCGGAGGTCGGAGGACGACTCTCTTACTTTCGGGAGGAATGGGCTGCAATTACCACCGACCAATGGGTCCTCGACATTATAACTCACGGATACGCCTTAGATTTTGCACGGCCCCTGCGCGATTTGTTCCTTATCTCTCCCAGCGGTTCTCTGGTAAAACAACAGCGGATTGCTCAAACCCTGCAGCGGTTGCAGGCGCTGGGAGCCATAGTGCCAGTACCGCCCGCCGAACAACGCACAGGCCGTTATTCCATCTATTTCATCGTTCCCAAAAAGGAAGGCACATTCCGCCCTATTCTGGATCTCAAGCGGGTCAACAAGGCATTGCGCATTCCGCGGTTTCGGATGGAAACCCTGCGTTCAGTCATCGCTGCGGTCCACAAAGGAGAGTATTTGGCTTCCTTAGATCTCACAGAGGCTTACTTGCACATAGGAATACAAGAGTTCCATCAACGATTTCTCCGCTTTATGGTCCTGGGATCTCATTTCCAGTTCTGTGCCCTTCCGTTCGGGCTGGCGACCGCTCCGAGAGTATTCACCAAGGTAATGGTGGTGGTGGCAGCGAGCCTCCGGAGGGACGGAGTATTGGTCCACCCGTATTTGGACGACTGGCTCATTCGGGCAAAATCGCGTCGTCTCTGCGAGGCCGCAATTCAGACAGTACTCCACCGACTACACTCCTTGGGTTGGGTAGTCAATTATCCCAAGAGCCAACTGATTCCCTCCCAGAATTTGGAATTTCTGGGCGCCTCGTTCGATACAAGAGTGGGAAAAGTTTTCCTGCCGCAGGCAAGGATGGAGCGTCTGGCGCACGTTCGTCGTCTCCTAGCCCTTCCCTTGCCAGTGGTATGGGATTATTTACAGGTTCTTGGTTATATGGCGTCCACCCTGGATTTGGTTCCGTGGTCTTTTGCGCATATGCGGCCGCTACAGAGGGCGCTTCTGTCGCGTTGGGATCCCAAATCAGAGGAGTTTCAGATACCTTTGCCACTCCTACACCCAGCAAGGACCAGTCTGCATTGGTGGTTGGATCCGGTCCACTTGCTCCAAGGCATCGATTTGGAACCACCCCAATGGATCATTGTCACGACCGATGCCAGTCTGACGGGGTGGGGAGCAGTCTGTCAGTCTCAGTCCGCTCAGGGACGTTGGACGCTTTCTCAGGCCAAGTGGTCTATCAATCGTTTGGAAACCAGGGCGGTTCGCCTAGCGTTACAGCACTTCCTGCCTTTGATTCGGAACAGAGCGGTTCGGGTTTTGTCCGACAATGCAACCACGGTGGAGTATATAAATCGGCAAGGCGGTACAAGGAGTCTTCCGGTAGCAACCGAAGCCAGCCAACTGATGGATTGGGCAGAGGAGCACCTGTCTCGGATTGCTGCGTCACACATCGCCGGAGTCGACAACATTCAAGCAGACTATCTCAGCCGGCAGCGATTAGATCCGGGAGAGTGGGAACTATCTCCCGAGGCACTCAGACTAATCTGTCACCGGTGGGGGACCCCCCGGTTGGACCTCATGGCGACTCGTTCGAATGCCAAGGCAGCTCGCTTCTTCAGTCGCAGAAGGGAACACGGGTCGGAAGGCGTGGACGCGCTAGTTCTTCCCTGGCCCGCGCAAGTTCTTCTGTACGTGTTTCCACCGTGGCCATTGGTGGGAAAAATATTGCGTCGGATCGAATCCCATGCAGGACCCGTCGTTCTGGTAGCTCCGGAGTGGCCAAGGAGGCCATGGTTCGCCGACCTCATCAACCTAGCGGGGGACGGCCCCTTGCGTCTCGGTCATCTGCCTCGTCTCCTACGGCAGGGTCCAGTATTTTTCGACCAGGCCGATCGCTTTTGTCTAGCGGCTTGGCTTATGAGAGGCGGCAATTGAGAAAGAGGGGATATTCTGAGTCGGTCATTACTACTCTTCTACAGGCTCGGAAGCCCTCTACCTCGGTTGCTTATGTCAGGGTATGGAAAGTTTTTGACTCTTGGTGCCAGGGTTTGAAAGTGTCGTCGCGGCAGGCTACGGTCTCTCATATTCTGGCTTTTTTGCAAGAAGGTCTAAAGAAAGGTTTGTCCTATAATTCTCTTCGTGTGCAGGTGGCAGCCTTAGGCTGTTACCGCGGTAAACTTGACGGACTTTCCATTGCCATGCACCCGGACGTTGCACGATTTTTAAAAGGAGTTAAACATTTGCGACCTCCGGTACGCCCTATCTGTCCTTCTTGGAGTTTAAATTTGGTTCTCCGGGGTCTATGTACTTCTCCGTTTGAACCGCTACGAAGGGCTACTCTCAAAGATCTCACTCTCAAAACAGTTTTTCTTGTCGCTATTTGTTCTGCTCGCAGAATCTCTGAACTTCAGGCGTTATCCTGTAGAGAACCTTTTCTCCGTATTTCTGATTCGGGGGTTTCTCTGCGTACCGTTCCTTCCTTTTTGCCTAAGGTAGTTTCCGCCTTTCACGTCAACCAGACTGTGGACCTACCGGCCTTTGCGGTGGACGGTGCTGAGATGTCTTGGCACCCGGAGCTTCGCAGGTTGGATGTTCGGAGGACACTCTTACGGTACCTGGACATTACCAACCCTTTTCGGTTGTCTGATCATCTTTTTGTCTTGTGGAATGGTCCAAAGAAAGGCAATAAAGCTTCCAAGGCTACTATAGCCCGCTGGTTGAAGGAGGCGATTGTTTCTACTTACATTTCTCAAGGTCGCGCCGTTCCGGACGGTCTTAAGGCTCATTCTCTGCGTTCCCAAGCGGCGTCTTGGGCTGAGAGTGGTTTTATTTCCTCTCAGGAAATTTGCCGGGCGGCTACTTGGAAGTCGTTGCACACTTTTGCTAGACATTACCGATTGGACGTCTGCGCTCCGCCGGTAGACTCGTTTGGCAGTGGTGTGCTTCGTGCGGGACTGTCAGGATCCCACCCCGTTTAGGGCAGCTTGGGTACTTCCCAGCAGTCTGGACTGATCCTGGTACGTACAGGGAAAGGAAAATTATGTTCTTACCTGATAATTTTCGTTCCTGTAGTACCAAGGATCAGTCCAGACGCCCGCCCATGTCAGTGCAGAGTCCCGCGTCTGTCGTGTTTCGTTTTCAGATTCCATTGTTTTTTCCGAGCACTTGTTCTATTTTTCATATGGTTATGTTTCATGGCTTTTGCCTGGTTTCCTCGTTTTCCACAGGTTCATATTTATCTTGATCTAGTCACAGAGTTTGCCATTGTTCCTAAATTCATACTGCTTTGTTATGGATTATACTGAAGGATCGCAGGGGGCGCACCAGGGTATATGAGTGGTGCCTTTTCAGTTTCTCTCTGACTCCATCTGCTGGACGGGAGGCATAACCCAGCAGTCTGGACTGATCCTTGGTACTACAGGAACGAAAATTATCAGGTAAGAACATAATTTTCCTTTAGATTATCTAAAAGGTCTAATTGGTTTCCTGAGATTCTCCTTTCAATCTTAGTAAGGAAATAGGCTTTATTGACTAAAGGCAAATTAGATTCTTCAAATTTTAAATTTTCAAGAAAAAACTTTTTTAATGTGCTTTGGACATCCTCCCCCAAAGCACGCGGGAAATTTAAGAATCTCAAGTTCAAATGTCTGGTGTAATTCTCCAGTGATTCCAGTCTCTTCGACTGATATCCAAGATCTTTAATCAGCTTTACATTCACAATTTGAGCTTGTGCAGATGTTTTCTCAATGTCTGAGAGCCTTTTTCCCACTTCTTTATGATGACCCTCCACTTTAAGAGTCAGGGACTGCATTTCGGCTTCCACTTTCTTGTATCTACAGTCTGCTTCTTTCACAAACTGACCAATGCCGGCCATTAAATCCCACAGTTGGTCCAGAGTCACCGTGGGTGGTTTGGGGGGAATAATACACTCACCCCTCTCCTGTTCCATCGATGATCCCGAACAAACCCCCATCTGGACTTCCAACAACCTCTTTCCCTCCTCTCTCGGGGTAATAAGAGACAAAAAAGGCTCCGGATCTTCCAAACCCGGTATCACTGCTGTTCCTAGCAGGCTTGAGGAGAGTCTCGAGGGCAGCACTACTTCCCCATCTCGGTGTCCTCCATCCGGGGACTGGGTGATGTCATCAGAAGGTGCCGCTTGCTGGAGGTCAGCCCGTGCCTCGGGCGCCGGTGGGGGTCGACAATCCGGGGGACTGAGAGTGACTTCCCCTGGCGGGGCTGGAGCTCCCTCTCCAGCCGCTGCAGCAGGGACAGCGTCGCCCGTTTTCACCACCATAGCAGAGGTGAAGTTTGTTATCGGCTTCTGATCAAGAGGTAAGGACGGCTCGGAGGGGAAAGCTCGAACCTTTCCCTTCCTTTTCGCCGGCATCTTAGTACGAAGTCAAACAGTTCTCAGGAGCTGCAAACTGCACGTCTGCTCACGCCACCATCTTGGCTCCAAGTCCCGGATATATTTTTAAAACTTTCTATTATGAGGTTTTGCTTCTATGCCCATCTTCTTTTCAAATTCTCGCTTAGCCTGTCATCAGTATTTTACACTTGACACAATGTTTATGCTTTTTCTATTTTCCTCAGATGGATCCTTTTTCTCAGTTTTTGAAAGAAATTCTTTTAACTAAAATTGCCTCTTTCACCTCACCTTTAACCTTACTGGCAGTTGTTTGGCCTTCCTTCCTACTTTTTTTAATGTGTGGAATACATCTGAACTGGGCTTCCAAAATGGTATTTTAAACCGTGACCTCACTAGATGTAACCCCCTAACCTTTTGTAACTTCACCATTCAACTTTTTTCTGTTCTCCTCATTTTATCAGTCACCCTGTTGAAAATGTAATGCTAAAGTTGTAGATGTACTTAATGTTCTCCCAGCCATTAAGTTAAATGTAACCGCACTATTATCACTGTTGCCGAGTGGCCCCACCACTGTTCTGTTGCACCAAATCGTCGCCTGGAGAGTAGAACAAAAGTTACCTCCTTCCCTGGTTTTCTGTTTTTATCGAAATCTCTCTCGCACACAAACTATTCTTTTCCTGGTTTTTTTTGGTCAAGGCGCAGTCACATTTCAATTTAATTCACCTCACAATTTCACCTCTCTCCAAACTTTAAGTCCCAGTGTTATCCAGCAAATACTTTCCAATCGTCTTCAGGCGCCTGCCGAATCTTCTCCTCTCAGTACTCCCTCAGCGGGCACACGAACCTCGCCTGCCGAATCTTCTCCTCTCAGTACTCCCTCAGCGGGCACACGAACCTCGCCTGCCGAATCTTCTCCTCTCAGTACTCCCTCAGCGGGCACTCGAACCTCGCCTGCCGAATCTTCTCCTCTCAGTACTCCCTCAGCGGGCACTCGAACCTCGCCTGCCGAATCTTCTCCTCTCAGTACTCCCTCAGCGGGCACACGAACCTCGCCTGCCAAATCTTCTCCTCTCAGCAGGCACACGAACCTCGCCTGCCGAATCTTCTCCTCTCAGTACTCCCTCAGCAGGCTGTGCAAGCTCAGCCTCAGGCAGGCTGTGCAAGCTCAGTCTGCCTGCCCTCTGTGCTAGAGCGCGCCTGCTTCTGGCGTTCCTGGGTGCGCTCTCTTTGATTTAAATGTAAGGGTCGTGGCAGACAGCCAGCAGCACGTTATCTCTCTGGAGGTGCACAGGTTCACCCGGGTGGGGGGGGGGGGGTGTTGTCTGCCCCAGCATTAGCCCCAGGGCAGGGGCAAAAGTGAATAATCCTCCTTGGTTCCTTGCAGAGCTAAGGAGTGGTCTCGACGCTGAGGTTTGATCTCGATGTCCTGCAGTGAGGTCAGCACTTGATGAGAGAAAGTGACTTTTTCCTCAGTTCTCTCCGCCTGTCAGCGGTGCACACCTCTCTTGGAAAGAAACATATAGAAACATAGAAATGACGGCAGAAGAAGACCAAACGGCCCATCCAGTCTGCCCAGCAAGCTTCACACATTTTTTTCTCTCATACTTATGTTTCTTTTAGCTCTTGGTTCTATTTCCCTTCCTCCCCCACCATTAATGTAGAGAGCAGTGATGGAGCTGCATCCAAGTGAAATATCTAGCTTGATTAGTTAGGGGGTAGTAGGGGTAGTAACCGCCGCAATAAGCAAGCTACACCCATGCTTATTTGTTTTAACCCAGACTATGTTATACAGCCCTTATTGGTTGTTTTTCTTCTCCCCTGCCGTTGAAGCAGAGAGCTATGCTGGATATGCATCTAAAGTGAAGTATCAGGCACATTTGGTTTGGGGTAGTAACCGCCGTAACAAGCCAGCTACTCCCCGCTTTGTGAGTGTGAATCCTTTTTTCTTCTCCCCTGCCGTTGAAGCTATGCTGGGTATGCGTGAAGTATCAGTTTTTCTTCTCCCCTGCCGTTGGAGCAGAGAGCTATGCTGGATGTGCATCGAAAGTGAAGTATCAGGCACATTTGGTTTGGGGTAGTAACCGCCGTAACAAGCCAGCTACTCCCGGCTTTGTGAGTGCAAATCCTTTTTTCCACATTTCCTCTTGCTGTTGAAGCTTAGAGTGATGTTGGAGTCACAGTAACCATGTGTATGTTTATTGAATAAGGGTATTGTGTCCAGGCAGTAGCCATCATTCTGGCGAGTCACCCACTCTTCATTGGCGGCCTCTTGACTTTATGGATCCACAGTGTTTATCCTACGCCCCTTTGAAGTCCTTCACAGTTCTGGTCTTCACCACTTCCTCCGGAAGGGCATTCCAGGCATCCACCACCCTCTCCGTGAAGAAATACTTCCTGACATTGGTTCTGAATCTTCCTCCCTGGAGCTTCAAATCGTGACCCCTGGTTCTGCTGATTTTTTTTCTTATGGTAAAGGTTTGTCGTTGCCTTTGGATCATTAAAACCTTTCAAGTATCTGAAAGTCTGTATCATATCACCTCTGCTCCTCCTTTCCTCCAGGGTGTACATATTTAGATTCTTCAATCTCTCCTCGTACGTCATCCGATGAAGATCCTCCACCTTCCTGGTCGCCCTTCTCTGTACCGCTTCCATCTTGTCTTTGTCTTTTTGTAGATACGGTCTCCAGAACTGAACACAGTACTCCAGGTGAGGCCTCACCAAGGACCTGTACAAGGGAATAATCACTTCCCTTTTCTTACTCGATATTCCTCTCTCTATGCAGCCCAGCATTCTTCTGGCTTTTGCTATCGCCTTGTCGCATTGTTTCGCAGACTTCATATCATTAGACACTATCACCCCAAGGTCCCTCTCCTGCTCCGTGCACATCAGCCTTTCCCCCCCCATCGAATACAGTTCATTCGGATTTCCACTCCCCATATGCATGACTTTGCACTTCTTGGCATTGAATCTCAGCTGCCATATCTTCGACCACTCTTCCAGTTTCCTTAGATCCCGTCTCATTCTCTCCACTCCTTCCGGCGTGTCCACTCTGTTGCAGATCTTAGTGTCATCCGCAAAAAGACAAACCTTACCTTCTATCCCGTCCGCAATGTCGCTCACAAAGATATTGAACAGGACCGGTCCCAACACCGATCCTTGCGGTACACCACTTAAAACCGCTCTCTCTTCAGAGAAGGTTCCATTTACCATCACACATTGTCTTCTGTCCGTCAACCAATTTGCAATCCAGGTCACCACCTCGGCACTCACTCCCAAGCTTCTCGTTTTATTGACCAGTCTCCTGTGCGGAACCGTATCAAAAGCTTTGCTGAAATCTAAGTATATGATATCGAGTGCTCTTCCTCGATCCAATTCCTTGGTTACCCAGTCAAAAAAGTCAATCAGATTTGTTTGACAGGATCTTCCCCTGGTGAATCCATGTTGCCTCTGGTCCATCAATTCTCCAGACTGTAGATAGTTCACTATTCTCTCTTTCAGCAGTGACTCCATTACTTTTCCCACCACCGAAGTGAGGCTAACCGGTCTGTAGTTGCCAGCCTCCTCCCTGTTCCCACTCTTGTGAAGCGGGACCACCACCGCTCTTCTCCAATCACTCGGCACCACTCCCGTTTCAAGGGATCTATTGAACAGGTCACACAGCGGACCCGCCAGAACATCTCTGAGCTCCCTCAATATCCTTGGATGAATCCCATCAGGCCCCATGGCTTTGTCCACTTTCAGGTTCTTTAGCTCTTCCCACACATTTTCTACTGTAAAAGGATTTTCATCTATTCCACTTCCCTCCAGTTTCTTGTTGTGTAGAGATGGTCCTTCTCCAGGGTCTTCTTTAGTGAACACAGAGCTGAAGTATTCGTTTAATATTTCTGCCATTTCTTCGTCTGTCTCCACACATTGATCATTATCACCTTTCAATTTCACTATACCACTTTGGACCTTTCTCTTTTCGCTGATGTATCTGAAAAATGTTTTGTCACCATTTTTTATCTCCTTGGCAATCCTCTCTTCCGCTTGACTTTTTGCCAACTTGATTAATTTCTTTGTCTCCCTCAGTTGAATCAAATATTCTTCTTTGTGTTCCTCCCTTTGGGATCTTTTATATTTCTTGAATGCTGTTCTTTTAGCTTTAATTTTGTCAGCCACCTCCTTTGAGAACCAGATAGGTTTCAATTTTCTTTTGCTTTTCTTTACATTTCTAACATATAGAGTAGTTGCCTTGGTGATTGCTCGTTTTAGATTGGTCCACTGCTGCTCCACATCTCTCTCGTTCTCCCATCCTTTTAGTTCTTCCTCCAGGTACTTCCCCATTTCCTCAAAGTCTGTGTTTTTGAACTGTAAAACTCGGGTCTTTGTGGTTCTTTTCCCTATTCTTTTAGTGATATTAAACCATACCGTTTGATGATCACTGGTGCTGAGGTGGGTGCCCACCTGGACATCGGAGACATTATCTCCATTAGTGAGCACTAAGTCGAGTATAGTTCCTTCTCTCGTGGGTTCCAACACCATTTGTTTGAACAAAGATACTTGCATGGCATCCACTATTGCTCTACTATTTTTAGTTTCTGCAGATGGGATTTTCCAGTCTACATCTGGCATATTAAAGTCACCCACGATCACCACTTCTCCCTTCTTACCTATCTTATGGATGTCTTCAACCAGATCTCTGTCGATTGGCGATTGTCTTGCACTGCACATTTAATGCAAATAATTTTGAATGGGACCCCTCTGTGTTCATGCCAGGCTTCCTTGAGTTATTTTTTGTCTCCTCCTGGGAGACAGCAGAGCAAGGGCAGACGGCGCAGCTGGACTTCTTCCTGAATGGTGAGGGAAGGCCCCTAACTCTCTCCTCGTGCCTCCCTTTTTCTCTTTCAGATGTCGTTTGTCTCTCAAGAAATGGCCGAGTTTGCTGACCAGGATCTGCTGGACTTCCTTTTGGAGAACAAGCTTCCCCCTGCTGACCTGGAGGTCGGGGTGAAACTGACAGATGACTGGGACTTGCAGGAGCAAAACGTAAGGAGTGAGGCGTGGTGGAGGGGGGTGGAGGGCTGGGCTGAGTCTGGGAAAGGGAGCCCCCTGTGCATTTCTGTCTGAGAGCTGCCGGTAATGCCCCCTCACCCCCACCAGCTTTGAAAAGAGCAAACGTCAGACGTTACCCCAAGGGCCCAGCTCCACACAGCGATTGCAGCAAGGTGCAGCTGTTCCTGAGTCATTGGGGAGGACAGAGCACAGCACGGACGTTTTACTGCCCCTCTCTGTGCTGTGGATTATAAATGACGTTGAAGCTGAGCTTGCAGAGACTCCAGAGCTGATGCTGCTCCTGCGGGTCTGCCCCTGCGGCCTGAACGTGACGCGTCCCAGCTCACGCTCCTCCTGTGCACCTCCCATGATGGCTTTTCCACCGCTCTGAATGAATCTCTCCCTTTCCCGTTACCTGCTTTCATGTATGCACACGGGCTGTCGGAGGCTGCACCTTCACTTAGGTTAATGCAGGTGGGAGGTGAGGGCTTCACTCATGAAGCAGTAGCACTGTTGGGAGTTAGGGGTGAACTGGAATGGCTTTTCCTGCCTGGGGAGAGTGCAGCAGCCTGGGCCCTGGTGAGAGCTGCACTGACGTTTAATAGGATTCCTCGGGGTTTCCTTTCTGTTCTCTGGTGAGTCCGGTCCCACGTGAAACGCCGCTGCCCCTGCCCTAGTCTTCCTTAGTCAGGATGTGCTTGTGGCTTTCTAACTCTTCTGTGCCGCCTTGGGAGAGCGGTGGAAAATTAAAATCCCAGCAAAGAGGGGCTTGCAGTGCTTGGTAGGAATATGTTTGTGGCTTTACAGTGAACACAGTGTTGGTCCTTTATCTTTTCTTGGGAGACTGGTAACAGCTTTGCATGCTGGAGCGTGCAGGCAGCGTCAGCACATGGGGAATGCAGGAGGTAACGGAGCTGATAGGAGGGAGAGCGTCCTGCGTCGGGAGAAAAACCAGTTGGAGGGTTTTCTTGGCAGACACGGGGGAGCGGAGCTCCTCCTGCCAGTCTGTGGAGGTTACTCGCGCGGCAGGAGCACCGTGGCTTTCTCACCTCTCAGAAATCTCTCTCTGCAGATGATGAGCGAGAACGAGATTGAAGATTTCCTGTCCTCCATCCTGGCTCCCTTTGAGGAGGGCTTGGGGACCAGACTCGGCCACTCTCCTCCTCCCAGCAGCGACAGCGGCATCTCTGAGGATAACTCCTTCTGCAGCCCCGCCGCGTGGGATCTCTCTCCTCCTCGCACTCCCTCGGGATCGGAGATCATCCAGTCGGATCACAACTACTCCCTCCAGCAGGAAGGAACGGTTCTAGAGAGCGTTCGATCCGAGACTCCGGACGGTGACGTCTTCATTGACCTGGGTATGGCTCTGTGCTTTATTCCTGCCTCTCTTGTGACCTAAAAATAGTCATCCCGGGTGCCGTGCACATAGAAAGAGGATAAATACAGATCATCTGGGATTGATTGCACAGCACGTATTGTGGCTGCTGCTGGGATATTACTGGGATTCCAGTAAGGAGATACTGGGTATGGTGCTGGGATATTACTGGGATTCCAGTAAGGAGATACTGGGTATGGTGCTGGGATATTACTGGGATACCAGTAAGGAGATACTGGGTATGGTGTTGGGAGTGATTGCACGGGCAGGCCTTGTGCCTGCTGCTGGGATATTACTGGGATTCCAGTAAGGAGATACTGGGTATGGTGCTGGGATTGATTGCACGGGCAGGCCTTGTGGCTGCTGCTGGGATATTACTGGGATTCCAGTAAGGAGATACTGGGTATGGTGCTGGGATATTACTGGGGTTCCAGTAAGGAGATACTGGGTATGGTGCTGGGATATTACTGGGGTTCCAGTAAGGAGATACTGGGTATGGTGCTGGGATATTACTGGGATTCCAGTAAGGAGATACTGGGTATGGTGTTGGGAGTGATTGCACGGGCAGGCTTTGGGGCTGCTGCTGGGATATTACTGGGATTCCAGTAAGGAGATACTGGGTATGGTGCTGGGACTGATTGTACGGGCAGGCCTTGTGGCTGCTGCTGGGATATTACTGGGATTCCAGTAAGGAGATACTGGGTTTGGTGCTGGGATTGATTGCACGGGCAGGCCTTGTGGCTGCTGCTGGGATATTACTGGGATTCCAGTAAGGAGATACTGGGTATGGTGCTGGGATATTACTGGGGTTCCAGTAAGGAGATACTGGGTATGGTGCTGGGATATTACTGGGATTCCAGTAAGGAGATACTGGGTATGGTGCTGGGATATTACTGGGATTCCAGTAAGGAGATACTGGGTATGGTGCTCGGATATTACTGGGATTCCAGTAAGGAGATACTGGGTATGGTGCTGGGATATTATTGCGATTCCAGTAAGGAGATACTAGCTATGCTGCTGGGATATTACTGGGATTCCAGTAAGGAGATACTGGGTTTGGTGCTGGGATTGATTGCACGGGCAGGCTTTGGGGCTGCTGCTGGGATATTACTGGGATTCCAGTAAGGAGATACTGGGTTTGGTGCTGGGATTGATTGCACGGGCAGGCTTTGGGGCTGCTGTTGGGATATTACTGGGATACCAGTAAGGAGATACTGGGTATGCTGCTGGGATATTACTGGGATTCCAGTAAGGAGCTACTGGGTTTGGTGCTGGGATTGATTGCACGGGCAGGCTTTGGGGCTGCTGCTGGGATATTACTGGGATTCCAGTAAGGAGATACTGGGTATGGTGCTGGGATATTACTGGGATTCCAGTAAGGAGATACTGGGTATGGTGCTGGGATATTACTGGGATTCCAGTAAGGAGATACTGGGTTTGGTGCTGTGATATTACTGGGATTCCAGTAAGGAGATACTGGGTATGGTGCTGAGATATTACTGGGATTCCAGTAAGGAGATACTGGGTATGGTGCTGGGATATTACTGGGATTCCAGTAAGGAGATACTGGGTATGGTGCTGAGATATTACTGGGATTCCAGTAAGGAGATACTGGGTTTGGTGCTGGGATATTACTGGGATTCCAGTAAGGAGATACTGGGTATAGTACTGGGATTGATTGCACGGGCAGGCTTTGGGGCTGCTGCTGGGATATTACTGGGATTCCAGTAAGGAGATACTGGGTATGGTGCTGGGATATTACTGGGATTCCAGTAAGGAGATACTGGGTATGGTGCTGAGATATTACTGGGATTCCAGTAAGGAGATACTGGGTATGGTGCTGGGATATTACTGGGATTCCAGTAAGGAGATACTGGGTATGGTGCTGGGATATTACTGGGATTCCAGTAAGGAGATACTGGGTATGGTGCTGGGATATTACTGGGATTCCAGTAAGGAGATACTGGGTATGGTGCTGAGATATTACTGGGATTCCAGTAAGGAGATACTGGGTTTGGTGCTGGGATATTACTGGGATTCCAGTAAGGAGATACTGGGTATAGTGCTGGGATATTACTGGGATTCCAGTAAGGAGATACTGGGTATGGTGCTGAGATATTACTGGGATTCCAGTAAGGAGATACTGGGTATGGTGCTGGGATATTACTGGGATTCCAGTAAGGAGATACTGGGTATGGTGCTGGGATATTACTGGGATTCCAGTAAGGAGATACTGGGTATGGTGCTGAGATATTACTGGGATTCCAGTAAGGAGATACTGGGTATGGTGCTGAGATATTACTGGGATTCCAGTAAGGAGATACTGGGTTTGGTGCTGGGATATTACTGGGATTCCAGTAAGGAGATACTGGGTATGGTGCTGAGATATTACTGGGATTCCAGTAAGGAGATACTGGGTATGGTGCTGAGATATTACTGGGATTCCAGTAAGGAGATACTGGGTTTGGTGCTGGGATATTACTGGGATTCCAGTAAGGAGATACTGGGTATAGTACTGGGATTGATTGCACGGGCAGGCTTTGGGGCTGCTGCTGGGATATTACTGGGATTCCAGTAAGGAGATACTGGGTATGGTGCTGGGATATTACTGGGATTCCAGTAAGGAGATACTGGGTATGGTGCTGAGATATTACTGGGATTCCAGTAAGGAGATACTGGGTATGGTGCTGAGATATTACTGGGATTCCAGTAAGGAGATACTGGGTATGGTGCTGGGATATTACTGGGATTCCAGTAAGGAGATACTGGGTATGGTGCTGGGATATTACTGGGATTCCAGTAAGGAGATACTGGGTATGGTGCTGGGATATTACTGGGATTCCAGTAAGGAGATACTGGGTATGGTGCTGGGATATTACTGGGATTCCAGTAAGGAGATACTGGGTATGGTGCTGGGATATTACTGGGATTCCAGTAAGGAGATACTGGGTATGGTGCTGAGATATTACTGGCCAGTAAGGAGATACTGGGTTTGGTGCTGTGATATTACTGGGATTCCAGTAAGGAGATACTGGGTTTGGTGCTGGGATATTACTGGGATTCCAGTAAGGAGATACTGGGTATAGTACTGGGATTGATTGCACGGGCAGGCTTTGGGGCTGCTGCTGAGATATTACTGGGATTCCAGTAAGGAGATACTGGGTATGGTGCTGAGATATTACTGGGATTCCAGTAAGGAGATACTGGGTATGGTGCTGAGATATTACTGGGATTCCAGTAAGGAGATACTGGGTATGGTGCTGAGATATTACTGGGATTCCAGTAAGGAGATACTGGGTTTGGTGCTGGGATATTACTGGGATTCCAGTAAGGAGATACTGGGTATAGTACTGGGATTGATTGCATGGGCAGGCTTTGGGGCTGCTGCTGAGATATTACTGGGATTCCAGTAAGGAGATACTGGGTATGGTGCTGGGATATTACTGGGATTTCAGTAAGGAGATACTGGCTATGGTGCTGGGATGTTACTGGGATTCCAGTAAGGAGATACTGGGTTTGGTGCTGGGATTGATTGCACGGGCAGGCTTTGGGGCTGCTGCTGGGATATTACTGGGATTCCAGTAAGGAGATACTGGGTATGCTGCTGGGATATTACTGGGATTCCAGTAAGGAGCTACTGGGTTTGGTGCTGGGATTGATTGCACGGGCAGGCTTTGGGGCTGCTGCTGGGATATTACTGGGATTCCAGTAAGGAGATACTGGGTATGGTGCTGGGATATTACTGGGATTCCAGTAAGGAGATACTGGGTTTGGTGCTGGGATATTACTGGGATTCTGGTAAGGAGATACTGGGTATGGTGCTGAGATATTACTGGGATTCCAGTAAGGAGATACTGGGTATGGTGCTGAGATATTACTGGGATTCCAGTAAGGAGATACTGGGTATGGTGCTGAGATATTACTGGGATTCCAGTAAGGAGATACTGGGTTTGGTGCTGGGATATTACTGGGATTCCAGTAAGGAGATACTGGGTATAGTACTGGGATTGATTGCACGGGCAGGCTTTGGGGCTGCTGCTGGGATATTACTGGGATTCCAGTAAGGAGATACTGGGTATGGTGCTGGGATATTACTGGGATTCCAGTAAGGAGATACTGGGTTTGGTGCTGGGATTGATTGCATGGGCAGGCCTTGTGGCTGCTGCCTGGATATTACTGGGATTCCAGTAAGGAGATACTGGGTTTGGTGTTGGGATTGATTGCACGGGCAGGCTTTGGGGCTGCTGCTGGGATATTACTGGGATTCCAGTAAGGAGATACTGGGTATGGTGCTGGGATATTACTGGGATTCCAGTAAGGAGATACTGGGTATGGTGCTAGGATATTACTGGGATTCCAGTAAGGAGATACTGGGTTTGGTGCTGGGATTGATTGCACGGGCAGGCTTTGGGGCTGCTGCTGGGATATTACTGGGATCCCAGTAAGGAGATACTGGGTATGCTGCTGGGATATTACTGGGATTCCAGTAAGGAGCTACTGGGTTTGGTGCTGGGATTGATTGCACGGGCAGGCTTTGGGGCTGCTGCTGGAATATTACTGGGATACCAGTAAGGAGATACTGGGTATGCTGCTGGGATATTACTGGGATTCCAGTAAGGAGATACTGGGTTTGGTGCTGGGATTGATTGCACGGGCAGGCTTTGGGGCTGCTGCTGGGATATTACTGGGATACCAGTAAGGAGATACTGGGTATGCTGCTGGGATATTACTGGGATTCCAGTAAGGAGCTACTGGGTTTGGTGCTGGGATTGATTGCACGGGCAGGCTTTGGTGCTGCTGCTGGGATATTACTGGGATTCCAGTAAGGAGATACTGGGTTTGGTGCTGGGATTGATTGCACGGGCAGGCTTTGGGGCTGCTGCTGGGATATTACTGGGATACCAGTAAGGAGATACTGGGTATGCTGCTGGGATATTACTGGGATTCCAGTAAGGAGCTACTGGGTTTGGTGCTGGGATTGATTGCACGGGCAGGCTTTGGGGCTGCTGCTGGGATATTACTGGGATTCCAGTAAGGAGATACTGGGTTTGGTGCTGGGATATTACTGGGATTCCAGTAAGGAGATACTGGGTATGGTGCTGGGATATTACTGGGATTCCAGTAAGGAGATACTGGGTTTGGTGCTGGGATATTACTGGGATTCTGGTAAGGAGATACTGGGTTTGATTGTATGGGCAGGCTTTGGGGCTGCTGCTGGGATATTACTGGGATTCCAGTAAGGAGATACTGGGTATGGTGCTGGGATATTACTGGGATTCCAGTAAGGAGATACTGGGTATGGTGCTGGGATATTACTGGGATTCCAGTAAGGAGATACTGGGTATGGTGCTGGGATATTACTGGGATTCCAGTAAGGAGAAACTGGGTATGGTGCTGGGATATTACTGGGATTCCAGTAAGGAGATACTGGCTATGGTGCTGGGATATTACTGGGATTCCAGTAAGGAGATACTGGGTATGGTGCTGAGATATTACTGGGATTCCAGTAAGGAGATACTGGGTTTGGTGCTGTGATATTACTGGGATTCCAGTAAGGAGATACTGGGTATGGTGCTGAGATATTACTGGGATTCCAGTAAGGAGATACTGGGTATGGTGCGGGGATATTACTGGGATTCCAGTAAGGAGATACTGGGTATGGTGCTGGGATATTACTGGGATTCCAGTAAGGAGAAACTGGGTATGGTGCTGGGATATTACTGGGATTCCAGTAAGGAGAAACTGGGTATGGTGCTGGGATATTACTGGGATTCCAGTAAGGAGATACTGGGTATGGTGCTGGGATATTACTGGGATTCCAGTAAGGAGATACTGGGTATGGTGCTGGGATATTACTGGGATTCCAGTAAGGAGATACTGGGTATGGTGCTGAGATATTACTGGGATTCCAGTAAGGAGATACTGGGTTTGGTGCTGTGATATTACTGGGATTCCAGTAAGGAGATACTGGGTATGGTGCTGGGATATTACTGGGATTCCAGTAAGGAGATACTGGGTATGGTGCGGGGATATTACTGGGATTCCAGTAAGGAGATACTGGGTATGGTGCTGGGATATTACTGGGATTCCAGTAAGGAGATACTGGGTATGGTGCTGGGATATTACTGGGATTCCAGTAAGGAGATACTGGGTATGGTGCTGGGATCTTACTGGGATTCCAGTAAGGAGATACTGGGTATGGTGCTGGGATGTTACTGGGATTCCAGTAAGGAGATACTGGGTATGGTGCTGGGATGTTACTGGGATTCCAGTAAGGACATACTGGGTTTGCTGCTGGGATATTACTGGGATACCAGTAAGGAGATACTGGGTTTGCTGCTGGGATATTACTGGGATTCCAGTAAGGAGATACTGGGTTTGGTCCTGGGATATTACTGGGATTCCAGTAAGGAGGTACTGGGTTTGGTGCTGGGAGTGATTGCATGGGCAGGCCTTGTGGCTGCTGCTGGGATATTACTGGGATTCCAGTAAGGAGATACTGGGAATGGTGCTGGGAGTGATTGCACGGGCAGGCTTTGGGGCTGCTGCTGGGATATTACTGGGATTCCAGTAAGGAGATACTGGGTTTGGTGCTGGGATATTACTGGGATTCCAGTAAGGAGATACTGGGTTTGCTGCTGGGATATTACTGGGATACCAGTAAGGAGATACTGGGTTTGCTGCTGGGATATTACTGGGATTCCAGTAAGGAGATACTGGGTTTGGTGCTGGGATATTACTGGGATTCCAGTAAGGAGGTACTGGGTTTGGTGCTGGGATTGATTGCATGGGCAGGCCTTGTGGCTGCTGCTGGGATATTACTGGGATTCCAGTAAGGAGATACTGGGAATGGTGCTGGGAGTGATTGCACGGGCAGGCTTTGGGGCTGCTGCTGGGATATTACTGTGATTCCAGTAAGGAGATACTGGGTTTGCTGCTGGGATATTACTGTGATTCCAGTAAGGAGATACTGGGTTTGCTGCTGGGATATTACTGGGATTCCAGTAAGGAGATACTGGGTTTGCTGCTGGGATATTACTGGGATTCCAGTAAGGAGATACTGGGTTTGCTGCTGGGATATTACTGGGATTCCAGTAAGGAGGTACTGGGTTTGATGCTGAGATAGGTGGGTATGTTACTTTAGTTTTATTTATTACTTATTAATAATCTTTTGGCACTTCAAACAGATTAAATTCAGGTACTCTAGGTATTGTTACAAATTGATAAATTGACAAAGTGCAATCCATTTCTTAGCTCAGAGGATGGGCTGGGTCTGTATATAGGGCTCAGTGAGGGATACGTTTCTTAGCTGAGATTTAGATTCACGCTGTATAACCTCTGAGCTGGGGCTGTATATAGGGCTCAGGGATACGTTTCTTAGCTGGGATTTAGATTCACACTGTATAACCTCTGAGCTGGGGCTGTATATAGGGCTCAGTGAGGGGATACGTTTCTGAGCTGAGATTTAGATTCACGCTGTATAACCTCTGAGCTGGGTCTGTATATAGGGCTCAGGGATACGTTTCTTAGCTGAGATTTAGATTCACGCTGTATAACCTCTGAGCTGGGTCTGTATATAGGGCTCAGTGAGGGGATACGTTTCTTAGCTGAGATTTAGATTCACGCTGTATAACCTCTGAGCTGGGGCTGTATATAGGGCTCAGGGATACGTTTCTTAGCTGAGATTTAGATTCACGCTGTATAACCTCTGAGCTGGGGCTGTATATAGGGCTCAGGGATACGTTTCTTAGCTGAGATTTAGATTCACGCTGTATAACCTCTGAGCTGGGGCTGTATATAGGGCTCAGGGATACGTTTCTTAGCTGAGATTTAGATTCACACTGTATAACCTCTGAGCTGGGGCTGTATATAGGGCTCAGGGATACGTTTCTTAGCTGAGATTTAGATTCACGCTGTATAACCTCTGAGCTGGGGCTGTATATAGGGCTGAGGGATACGTTTCTTAGCTGAGATTTAGATTCACGCTGTATAACCTCTGAGCTGGGGCTGTATATAGGGCTGAGGGATACGTTTCTTAGCTGAGATTTAGATTCACGCTGTATAACCTCTGAGCTGGGGCTGTATATAGGGCTGAGGGATACGTTTCTTAGCTGAGATTTAGATTCACGCTGTATAACCTCTGAGCTGGGTCTGTATATAGGGCTCAGGGATACGTTTCTTAGCTGAGATTTAGATTCACGCTGTATAACCTCTGAGCTGGGTCTGTATATAGGGCTCAGGGATACGTTTCTTAGCTGAGATTTAGATTCACGCTGTATAACCTCTGAGCTGGGTCTGTATATAGGGCTCAGGGATACGTTTCTTAGCTGAGATTTAGATTCACGCTGTATAACCTCTGAGCTGGGGCTGTATATAGGGCTCAGGGATACGTTTCTTAGCTGAGATTTAGATTCACGCTGTATAACCTCTGAGCTGGGTCTGTATATAGGGCTCAGGGATACGTTTCTTAGCTGAGATTTAGATTCACGCTGTATAACCTCTGAGCTGGGTCTGTATATAGGGCTCAGGGATACGTTTCTTAGCTGAGATTTAGATTCACGCTGTATAACCTCTGAGCTGGGGCTGTATATAGGGCTCAGGGATACGTTTCTTAGCTGAGATTTAGATTCACACTGTATAACCTCTGAGCTGGGTCTGTATATAGGGCTCAGGGATACGTTTCTTAGCTGAGATTTAGATTCACGCTGTATAACCTCTGAGCTGGGGCTGTATATAGGGCTCAGGGATACGTTTCTTAGCTGAGATTTAGATTCACGCTGTATAACCTCTGAGCTGGGGCTGTATATATGGCTCAGGGATACGTTTCTTAGCTGAGATTTAGATTCACGCTGTATAACCTCTGAGCTGGGGCTGTATATAGGGCTCAGTGAGGGGATACGTTTCTTAGCTGAGATTTAGATTCACACTGTATAACCTCTGAGCTGGGCTGTATATAGGGCTCAGGGATACGTTTCTTAGCTGAGATTTAGATTCACACTGTATAACCTCTGAGCTGGGTCTGTATATAGGGCTCAGGGATACGTTTCTTAGCTGAGATTTAGATTCACGCTGTATAACCTCTGAGCTGGGGCTGTATATAGGGCTCAGGGATACGTTTCTTAGCTGAGATTTAGATTCACACTGTATAACCTCTGAGCTGGGTCTGTATATAGGGCTCAGGGATACGTTTCTTAGCTGAGATTTAGATTCACACTGTATAACCTCTGAGCTGGGGCTGTATATAGGGCTCAGGGATACGTTTCTTAGCTGAGATTTAGATTCACACTGTATAACCTCTGAGCTGGGGCTGTATATAGGGCTCAGGGATACGTTTCTTAGCTGAGATTTAGATTCACGCTGTATAACCTCTGAGCTGGGTCTGTATATAGGGCTCAGGGATACGTTTCTTAGCTGAGATTTAGATTCACGCTGTATAACCTCTGAGCTGGGTCTGTATATAGGGCTCAGGGATACGTTTCTTAGCTGAGATTTAGATTCACACTGTATAACCTCTGAGCTGGGGCTGTATATAGGGCTCAGGGATACGTTTCTTAGCTGAGATTTAGATTCACACTGTATAACCTCTGAGCTGGGTCTGTATATAGGGCTCAGTGAGGGGATACGTTTCTTAGCTGAGATTTAGATTCACACTGTATAACCTCTGAGCTGGGGCTGTATATAGGGCTCAGTGATACGTTTCTTAGCTGAGATTTAGATTCACGCTGTATAACCTCTGAGCTGGGTCTGTATATAGGGCTCAGGGATACTTTTCTTAGCTGAGATTTAGATACACGCTGTATAACCTCTGAGCTGGGTCTGTATATAGGGCTCAGGGATACGTTTCTTAGCTGAGATTTAGATTCACACTGTATAACCTCTGAGCTGGGTCTGTATATAGGGCTCAGTGAGGGGATATGTTTCTTAGCTGAGATTTAGATTCACACTGTATAACCTCTGAGCTGGGTCTCTATATAGGGCTCAGGGATATGTTTCTGAGCTGAGATTTAGATTCACGCTGTATAACCTCTGAGCTGGGTCTGTATATAGGGCTCAGTGAGGGATACGTTTCTTAGCTGAGATTTAGATTCACGCTGTATAACCTCTGAGCTGGGTCTGTATATAGGGCTCAGGGATACGTTTCTTAGCTGAGATTTAGATACACGCTGTATAACCTCTGAGCTGGGTCTGTATATAGGGCTCAGGGATACGTTTCTTAGCTGAGATTTAGATTCACGCTGTATAACCTCTGAGCTGGGGCTGTATATAGGGCTCAGGGATACGTTTCTTAGCTGAGATTTAGATTCACGCTGTATAACCTCTGAGCTGGGGCTGTATATAGGGCTCAGGGATACGTTTCTTAGCTGAGATTTAGATTCATGCTGTATAACCTCTGAGCTGGGGCTGTATATAGGGCTCAGTGAGGGGATACGTTTCTTAGCTGAGATTTAGATTCACGCTGTATAACCTCTGAGCTGGGGCTGTATATAGGGCTCAGTGAGGGGATACGTTTCTTAGCTGAGATTTAGATTCACGCTGTATAACCTCTGAGCTGGGTCTGTATATAGGGCTCAGTGAGGGGATACGTTTCTTAGCTGAGATTTAGATTCACACTGTATAACCTCTGAGCTGGGTCTCTATATAGGGCTCAGGGATACGTTTCTTAGCTGAGATTTAGATTCACACTGTATAACCTCTGAGCTGGGGCTGTATATAGGGCTCAGGGATACGTTTCTTAGCTGAGATTTAGATTCACGCTGTATAACCTCTGAGCTGGGGCTGTATATAGGGCTCAGTGAGGGATACGTTTCTTAGCTGAGATTTAGATTCACGCTGTATAACCTCTGAGCTGGGGCTGTATATAGGGCTCAGGGATACGTTTCTTAGCTGAGATTTAGATTCACACTGTATAACCTCTGAGCTGGGGCTGTATATAGGGCTCAGGGATACGTTTCTTAGCTGAGATTTAGATTCACACTGTATAACCTCTGAGCTGGGGCTGTATATAGGGCTCAGGGATACGTTTCTTAGCTGAGATTTAGATTCACACTGTATAACCTCTGAGCTGGGGCTGTATATAGGGCTCAGGGATACGTTTCTTAGCTGAGATTTAGATTCACACTGTATAACCTCTGAGCTGGGTCTGTATATAGGGCTCAGGGATACGTTTCTTAGCTGAGATTTAGATTCACACTGTATAACCTCTGAGCTGGGGCTGTATATAGGGCTCAGGGATACGTTTCTTAGCTGAGATTTAGATTCACACTGTATAACCTCTGAGCTGGGGCTGTATATAGGGCTCAGGGATACATTTCTTAGCTGAGATTTAGATTCACGCTGTATAACCTCTGAGCTGGGTCTGTATATAGGGCTCAGTGAGGGATACGTTTCTTAGCTGAGATTTAGATTCACGCTGTATAACCTCTGAGCTGGGGCTGTATATAGGGCTCAGGGATACGTTCTTAGCTGAGATTTAGATTCACGCTGTATAACCTCTGAGCTGGGGCTGTATATAGGGCTCAGGGATACGTTTCTTAGCTGAGATTTAGATTCACACTGTATAACCTCTGAGCTGGGGCTGTATATAGGGCTCAGGGATACGTTTCTTAGCTGAGATTTAGATTCACGCTGTATATCCTCTGAGCTGGGTCTGTATATAGGGCTCAGGGATACGTTTCTTAGCTGAGATTTAGATTCACGCTGTATATCCTCTGAGCTGGTTCTGCATATAGGGCTCAGGGATAAGTTTCTTAGCTGAGATTTAGATTCACGCTGTATAACCTCTGAGCTGGGGCTGTATATAGAGCTCAGGGATACGTTTCTTAGCTGAGATTTAGATTCACGCTGTATAACCTCTGAGCTGGGGCTGTATATAGGGCTCAGGGATACGTTTCTTAGCTGAGATTTAGATTCACGCTGTATAACCTCTGAGCTGGGGCTGTATATAGGGCTCAGGGATACGTTTCTTAGCTGAGATTTAGATTCACACTGTATAACCTCTGAGCTGGGGCTGTATATAGGGCTCAGGGATACATTTCTTAGCTGAGATTTAGATTCACGCTGTATAACCTCTGAGCTGGGTCTGTATATAGGGCTCGGGGATACATTTCTTAGCTGAGATTTAGATTCATGCTGTATAACCTCTGAGCTGGGTCTGTATATAGGGCTCAGTGAGGGGATACGTTTCTTAGCTGAGATTTAGATTCACACTGTATAATCTCTGAGCTGGGTCTGTATATAGAGCTCAGGGATACGTTTCTTAGCTGAGATTTAGATTCACGCTGTATAACCTCTGAGCTGGGGCTGTATATAGGGCTCAGGGATACGTTTCTTAGCTGGGATTTAGATTCACACTGTATAACCTCTGAGCTGGGTCTGTATATAGGGCTCAGGGATACGTTTCTTAGCTGAGATTTAGATTCACGCTGTATAACCTCTGAGCTGGGGCTGTATATAGGGCTCAGTGAGGGGATACGTTTCTTAGCTGAGATTTAGATTCACACTGTATAACCTCTGAGCTGGGGCTGTATATAGGGCTCAGTGAGGGGATACATTTCTTAGCTGAGATTTAGATTCACGCTGTATAACCTCTGAGCTGGGGCTGTATATAGGGCTCAGTGAGGGGATACGTTTCTTAGCTGAGATTTAGATTCACGCTGTATAACCTCTGAGCTGGGGCTGTATATAGGGCTCAGGGATACGTTTCTTAGCTGAGATTTAGATTCACGCTGTATAACCTCTGAGCTGGGGCTGTATATAGGGCTCAGGGATACGTTTCTTAGCTGAGATTTAGATTCACACTGTATAACCTCTGAGCTGGGGCTGTATATAGGGCTCAGGGATACATTTCTTAGCTGAGATTTAGATTCACGCTGTATAACCTCTGAGCTGGGTCTGTATATAGGGCTCGGGGATACATTTCTTAGCTGAGATTTAGATTCATGCTGTATAACCTCTGAGCTGGGTCTGTATATAGGGCTCAGTGAGGGGATACGTTTCTTAGCTGAGATTTAGATTCACACTGTATAATCTCTGAGCTGGGTCTGTATATAGAGCTCAGGGATACGTTTCTTAGCTGAGATTTAGATTCACGCTGTATAACCTCTGAGCTGGGGCTGTATATAGGGCTCAGGGATACGTTTCTTAGCTGGGATTTAGATTCACACTGTATAACCTCTGAGCTGGGTCTGTATATAGGGCTCAGTGAGGGGATACGTTTCTTAGCTGAGATTTAGATTCACGCTGTATAACCTCTGAGCTGGGTCTGTATATAGGGCTCAGGGATACGTTTCTTAGCTGAGATTTAGATTCACGCTGTATAACCTCTGAGCTGGGTCTGTATATAGGGCTCAGGGATACGTTTCTTAGCTGAGATTTAGATTCACGCTGTATAACCTCTGAGCTGGGGCTGTATATAGGGCTCAGGGATACGTTTCTTAGCTGAGATTTAGATTCACGCTGTATAACCTCTGAGCTGGGGCTGTATATAGGGCTCAGTGAGGGGATACGTTTCTTAGCTGAGATTTAGATTCACACTGTATAACCTCTGAGCTGGGGCTGTATATAGGGCTCAGTGAGGGGATACATTTCTTAGCTGAGATTTAGATTCACGCTGTATAACCTCTGAGCTGGGGCTGTATATAGGGCTCAGTGAGGGGATACATTTCTTAGCTGAGATTTAGATTCACGCTGTA
The DNA here is from genome assembly GCF_901001135.1 of Rhinatrema bivittatum. Taxonomy (NCBI): domain Eukaryota; kingdom Metazoa; phylum Chordata; class Amphibia; order Gymnophiona; family Rhinatrematidae; genus Rhinatrema; species Rhinatrema bivittatum. Next base: position 828,739,425 of record NC_042615.1, read on the forward strand.
TAACCTCTGAGCTGGGGCTGTATATAGGGCTCAGTGAGGGGATACGTTTCTTAGCTGAGATTTAGATTCACGCTGTATAACCTCTGAGCTGGGTCTGTATATAGGGCTCAGGGATACGTTTCTTAGCTGAGATTTAGATTCACGCTGTATAACCTCTGAGCTGGGGCTGTATATAGGGCTCAGGGATACGTTTCTTAGCTGAGATTTAGATTCACGCTGTATAACCTCTGAGCTGGGTCTGTATATAGGGCTCAGGGATACGTTTCTTAGCTGAGATTTAGATTCACACTGTATAACCTCTGAGCTGGGGCTGTATATAGGGCTCAGGGATACGTTTCTTAGCTGAGATTTAGATTCACGCTGTATAACCTCTGAGCTGGGTCTGTATATAGGGCTCAGGGATACGTTTCTTAGCTGAGATTTAGATTCACGCTGTATAACCTCTGAGCTGGGTCTGTATATAGGGCTCAGGGATACGTTTCTTAGCTGAGATTTAGATTCACGCTGTATAACCTCTGAGCTGGGGCTGTATATAGGGCTCAGGGATACGTTTCTTAGCTGAGATTTAGATTCACGCTGTATAACCTCTGAGCTGGGTCTGTATATAGGGCTCAGGGATACGTTTCTTAGCTGAGATTTAGATTCACGCTGTATAACCTCTGAGCTGGGGCTGTATATAGGGCTCAGTGAGGGGATACGTTTCTGAGCTGAGATTTAGATTCACGCTGTATAACCTCTGAGCTGGGGCTGTATATAGGGCTCAGTGATACGTTTCTTAGCTGAGATTTAGATTCACGCTGTATAACCTCTGAGCTGGGTCTGTATATAGGGCTCAGGGATACGTTTCTTAGCTGAGATTTAGATTCACGCTGTATAACCTCTGAGCTGGGTCTGTATATAGGGCTCAGTGAGGGGATACGTTTCTTAGCTGAGATTTAGATTCACGCTGTATAACCTCTGAGCTGGGGCTGTATATAGAGCTCAGGGATACGTTTCTTAGCTGAGATTTAGATTCACACTGTATAACCTCTGAGCTGGGGCTGTATATAGGGCTCAGTGAGGGATACGTTTCTTAGCTGAGATTTAGATTCACACTGTATAACCTCTGAGCTGGGGCTGTATATAGGGCTCAGTGAGGGAATACGTTTCTTAGCTGAGATTTAGATTCACGCTGTATAACCTCTGAGCTTTCTTGTCTGAGGTTATATTTATTTAAAAAAATGTATTAATTGTTTTACAGGACATAAAATATCACCACTACTGGACCATCCAGCTATCATCAATAAAAATAAATCTGTTATCTTAAGCAATAATTCTCAGCCTAGCCCTCTGCACATCCACAACAAGCCCACAGGAGAAAGGCCTGAATGCAGTAAAGCAGTGCTCCAGGGTGTACACGTTTAGTTCCTTAAGTCTCTCCCCATGTACTTTAGACCAAAGACCACTGCCCATGTTAGCAGCCTCCCTCTGGACCACCTCCTTCCTGTTTCTATCCATGTGAAGGTGGGGTCTCCAGACCTGTACTCAGTATCCCATGTGAGGTCTCACCAGGGACCTATACAGGGGCAGTGTCACCTCCCTTTTCCTGCTGAGCAGTCCTCTCCCTGTGCAGCCAAGCAGCTTTCTGGCTTTTACTATTGCTTTATCCACCTGCTTGGCCACCTTTAGATCATGAGAAACAATCACCCCAGATCCCGCTCTTCCTGTGTGCTCAGAAGAATTTCGCCTGCAATACTGCACCTCTCCCTTGGGTTTTTGCGTCCTAAATGCATTTGTTTAGCATTAACTCTTAGCTGCTAGACCTTAGACCATTCCTTGAGCTTTGCTTCATCCCTCCTCATGTTTTCCACTCCTTCCTGGCTGTCCACCCTGTTACAGATTTTGCTGTCGGGGGAAAAAAGACAAATCTTTCCCAACAACCCTTCCGTTATTTCGTTCACTAAAATGTTGAAAAGTTGACAGAGGCTTCCTGCGCTTCAGAGCTAAGATTGTAGTACCAAAGGGGGCCTTTGCTCCTGCTGGGCTTGTGGAGGATCGTGGTCTGGGGATGGTTCCGGGCCAGGACACTAGCTCTTCTCCCCCCTCCTCTTTCTCCTGCAGTGTAGGATGCTGACAGTGACCAGGAGGAGGGAGCAGATTCTGGGGACAGCCTCCTCCCTCAGGGGGGTAGACGATCTGGAGGATTTCTCCTCTGAATTTGTCCTATTACTCCACAGAGCCTTCCTGGCTAGGAAGGGAGTGGGAGTCGAGATCAGGATGCAGTGCTCTGTCTCGCCCAAGAGACAGAGGATAGATTCGGTGGGTGTTTCGGGGAACATCTTGAAGCGCCTGGGACTGCACCGTGCTGGAGCGAAGAAACTCTCCAGGATCCTGGATGAGTCAGATGAGACTCTGGTTCCAGCCTCAACACAGGGGGCAGATCCGGACAGGGATCCTGAAGAAGGTCAGCTACCGGATTCTGATTTGCATAAGGATGATCTGGATCTCGATGAGACCATTCTGGTGGGGGATGACACTTGGGTAGTCCAGCTGTTTAAGAAAGAAGAACTGCGACCTCTCATTCCTTAAGTGTTGGAGGAATTAGGGGTTAAACGGACACAGGAAGAGTCTGATAACGAGGGTGTCAATCCGGTCCTGGATAGACTGCGGGGCCCACCTATGGCCTTTCCTTTGCTTAAGAAGATACAGAAGCGGTTCAGCTGGGAGTGGAATTTCCTGGCAGCAGGCTTAAAGGTCGGTAGGGCGATGGCTGAAGCTCTATCCTTGGATGGAGGAACATTTGGAGCACTTAAAGATGCCTAAGGTAGATGTGTCAGTCTCAGCCTTAACCAAGAAGACCACGATTCCAGTTGTGGGTTTGGCTGCGCTTAAGGATGTGCAAGACCACAAGTTGGAGATTCAGTTGAAGCACGTGTTCGAGGTATCTGCCTTAAGCCTTCGAGCTGTGGTGCGTGCCAGTATGATGCAGCGGGCTTCTTTTTGTTTTATTTGGAAGTAGCAGGAGCCTAGCGGGGGACGTTCAGCCTCATTCGGGCGGCTCAGCTGGAAGCTGGAGTGGCTTATGTAGCTGATGCACTATATGATTTGATATATACATCCGCCAGAATGGTCTTGGCGGTTTCGGCTTGCTGGCTTCTTTGGTTATGTAATTGGTAGTCAGATCTGTCATCCAAGGCCCAGCTATGTAATCTCCCCTTTAAGGGAAAGTTGCTGTTTGGGGAGGAGCTGGATCAGTTGATGAAGTTCCTCAGGGAATCCAAGGGAAATAGGATGCCTGAGTATAAGAAGAGTTCTAAGAAGGTATTTCTACCCCAATCCCAGTTTCGGGATTCAAGGAGGTTTCGTCTTGGAAGAAGTGCCGCAACCTCGGGGTCAAAACAATCGGCAGGTTGTCAGCAGCCCTTTTGGGGCACCGGCAGATCCTCCAGAGGCAGTAAGGCCTCACAATGAAGCCAGGCCCGTCCGCTCCTCGCTGGAAGTGGTAGGGGGCAGGTTGTACCATTTTTACGAGGAGAGGACCAAGATCACTGCCAACCAGTGGGTGCTAGAGGTCATAAGTCGGGGTTATGCCTTATAATTTTTATGCCCAGTCAGAGAAATCTTTCTGGAGTTCCACGGTTTGTCTCGCAGCAAAAAGGTCGCAGTGGAACAGACTGCAAAAGTTAAGCTTAGAGGCCATTACTCCGGTTCCACTGAGCAAACAGGGACAGGGGAGGTATTCAATTTATTTTGTGGTGCCAAAGAAGGAGGGTGCTTTCCATCCCATTTTGGATTTACTAAAGGTAAATGTAGCCTTGCAAGTACCATGTTTCTGGATGGAGATGCTAAGTACTGTAATAGCAGCGGTCCGAAAAAGAGAATTCCTTGCATTCCTAGATCTGACAGAAGCCTATCTGTATATTCCCATTTGGGAAGACCATCAGAAGTTTCTCCGTTTCATGGTGTTGGGACGACACTTCAGTTCCGAGCTCTGCCCTTCAGTTTGGCTATGGCTTCCCGAGCCTTCACAAAGGTGATGGTAGTCAAGGCGGCAGCCCTGAGATGGGAAGGGATTCTAGTACATCCATGTCTGGCTTATTCGGGCAAAGACAGAGGAAGGGTGCAGTCGGTCAGGGCAGCGTGTAATGAACACCCTCAGTTCTCTGGGGTGAGTGATCAATGCGATGAAGAGTCACCTGGTTCCGTCCCAGTCTTTGGAGTATCTAGGCGCCTGTTTCGATATCAAGTCAAGGCAGTGTGTTCCTGACGGCAGACAGGTTGACGAAGTTGCGGGCACAAGTACAGAAACTCTTGAGTCTGTCAATGTCGAAGGTCTGAGACTATCTAGAGGTTCTGGGCTCCATGGCCTCCATGCTGGATTTGATTCCCTAGGCCTTTGCTCACATGTGGCTTTTGCAAAGAGCACTGTTGTCCAGGTGGAACCCTTTGTCGGAAGAATATTATCTGCTGTTGCCTCTGCAAGGAGAATCCGGATCCAGTCTTTTGTGGTGGCTTTCAAGGAACAATCTGGAGAAAAGAGTGGATCTGGAGCCTCTGGACTTGGGTGGTGGTCACCACAGGTGCCAGCCTCAAGGGCTGGGGAGCAGTGTACCTCGGTGAGTCTGCCCAGAGGCTCTGGTCAACAGCGGAAGCATCCTGGTTGATCAATCTTCTGGAGACAAGGGCGGTATGCAGAGCACTGGAGGTGTTCTTGCCGGTAGTCCAGGGATGGATGATGCGAGTGTTCTCAGACAATGTGACAACAATGGCATACATCAGTCGACACAGAGGAACAAAGAGTTACGCTGTTGCTCAGGAGACTCAATTTTTGATTGTCTGGGTGGAGTGGCATCTCGAGGGGATTACAGCCTCACGCATTACGGGAGTGAACAACATACAGGCGGATTTCCTCGGTAGATTCCGGGGAGTGGGAACTGTCCCTGGAAGCCTGGAGTCACATTTGCACCAGGTTGCGTCTCCTACAGTTGGATCTCATGGCAACGCGAGCCAATGCAAAGATAAGATTCTTCAGTTGTCGAAGGGAGCCCGAATCGGTAGGACTCTATGCCCTGGTATAACCGTGGCCAACTGGGATTCTGCTGTATGTTTCCTCCCTGGCCACTCATTGGTAGGGTGAGACACATAGAAGCGCACCCAGGGACCATGGTGCTAGTTGTGTCGGAGTGGCCTTGTCGTCCTTGGTTCTCGGACCTGGTGTATCTGGCAGTCGATGGGCCTCTGTGCTTGGCTCATCTGCCAGACCTGTTGCGGCAGAGACCCATATTTTCAGATTACTTTTGTCTCGTGGCTTGGCTTTTGAGAGGCGGCGGTTGCGCCTGAAGAGATATACTGAATCAGTGATCTCCACTATGCTTCAGGCTAGGAGACCACCTACGTCTTTGGCATATGGTAGAGTTTGTAAGGTTTTTGAGTCCTGGTGTCTTCAACAGGATTCGGACCTGTTGGCGGTGGGAGTGCCACACATTTTGTCCTTTCTTCAATAAGGCTTGTCCAAAGGCCTAGACTGTAGTTCGCTTCGCATTCAGGTGGAGGCCTTGGGTTGTCTTTGGGACAAATTTCGGGGTAAGTCTTATGGCCACTCATCCCGATGTAGTGAGTTTTCTGAAGGGAGCTAAGCATTTGTGGCCTCGGTTCGGAAGGTGTAGCCAAATTGGAACCTCAATGTGGTTTTACAGGTTCCCTGCAATGCACTCTTTGAGCCCTAAAGACTGTTTTTGGTGAAGGATTTGACATTGAATATATAAGAACATGCCATACTGGGTCAGACCAAGGGTCCATCAAGCCCAGCGTCCTGTTTCCAACAATGGCCAATCCAGGCCATAAGAACCTGGCAAGTACCCAAAAACTAAGTCTATTCCTTGCTACTGTTGCTAGTAATAGCAGTGGCTATTTTCTAAGTCAACTTAATAGCAGGTAATGGACTTCTCCTTCAAGAACTTATCCAATCCTTTTTTAAACACAGCTACACTAACTGCCCTAACCACATCCTCTGGCAACAAATTCCAGAGTTTAATTGTGCGTTGAGTGAAAAAGAACTTTCTCTGATGGTGGCTATTAGCTCGGCCCAGCAGATGTCCGAGCTTCAGGCGCTTTGTCTGGATCCATTTCTGCATATTTCAGAGGTCAGGGTAACCTTACGTATGGTTCTCTCCTTTTGCCTAAAGCGGTGTCTTCCTTTCATGTGAATCAGACGGTTGAGCTGCCTACCTTTCCAGATTGGTCATGTGGATCTCCTCAGGATAGGGATCTGCTTCTCCTGGATATGTGTTGCGTTATTTTGCAGTCACTAATAGTTTTCGGAGGTCGGATCACCTGTTTGTGGTGTTTGGTGGAAAGCCTTTAAAGCTGCGATTTCTAGATGGCTGAAGACCATTTGTTCAGCCTCTATAACTGTAAAGGTCATGAAGTTCCAGCAGGTCCCAAGGCGCATTTGACTCGGGCACAAGCAACCTCTTGGGTGGATTGTCAGTTAGTGTCTCCTCTATATGTAGGGTTGCGGTGTGGTCTTTGTTACCTACTTTCACCAAGCATTACCGTTTGGATGTTTGAGCGCAAGAGGATGCGTCTTTTGGTGAGGGTGTGTTAAGAGCGGGTCTTTCGGGGGGCTTGGGTACATCCCAATTGTCTGGACCGACCTGAGTATGTACAGGAAAGGAAAATTGGTTTTTACCTGCTAATTTTTGTTCCTGTAATACCACAGATCAGTCCAGAGATCCACCTGTTGTTGCGTCCGAAAGACTTACATTTCCTGGTGAAGGTTGGCCAGTGTGCATCAGGTGCCTTTTGTTGCCACGCAGTTTAAAAAAAAAAAAAGTTGTATTTCCTTTCTGGGCAAATGGTTAGCAAAACTTTGCCTGACATTATTTGGCTTGTCAGTTCAGGGGTTTCCAACCCTTTTCTCCCATTTGCCCTAAAGAGGGGGGGAATGGGGTCTACTCTTGGCTTGGGTACAGGGCAATACTGAGGGAGTGCAGGTGGCGCTCTCGGTTATGTAGCAGTGCCCAAAGTTTTGTTCTCTGCCTGCACCTGCTGGTAGGGATGCACAACCCACTGGTCTGGACTGATCCATGTTGCTTCAGGAATGACAATTTTCCTTTTACTCTAGGATCCATACCAAGAGTGCACGATGTATTTATCAGTCTCCTGTGCGGAATTGGCTCCAAGGCCTTACCGAAATGCAGGTAACTGCATCTAGCGCTCTCCCTTGATCCAACTTTCTGGTGACTCTGTCAAATCAGCTGTCCTAGTACAGATCTGAGGCACTCCTCAGTAGAGAAAGGTAACCAGTTATTCCTAGTCTGTTCCTTATCTTTTTAACCAGTTTGCAGTCCACAATAAGACATTACCTCCTGTCGCCTGACTTTTTATTTTTCTCAGGAGTTTCTCCGGGGCGGGGGACTTTGTCAGATGCCTTCTCAGAAACCAAATACACTTCATCTGTTGGCTCACCATTATCCTCATTTTTATTAACCTTCCAAAAAAAATGTAGCAGGTTGGTGAGGCAAGACTTCCCCTGGGTAACTCCCATGCTGGCTGTGTCTGTGTTCTGTGATTTTAATCTTTCAGATTTCCTGGCTCTGATGTCAGGCTTGCTGTTCTAGTTTCCTGGATCACCCCTGGAGAACCTTCTTTAAAGATCGTCGTCACGTTGGCCAACCTCTAGCCTTCAGGTGTAATGGACTAGTAATAGACCTGCAGTTTCTTTCAGAACTCGGGGGTGTAAGCCGTCTTGTCCGGGCTATTTGCTACTCTTTAGTTTGTCCGTCCACTCTAATTACATCATCCAGGTTCACCTTGATATGTTTCGGTTCTCCTGAATTGACGTCATTTAAATATCGTTTCCGTCACAGATATCTCCCCAACATCCTCTTCAGGAAGCACCAAATCGAAGAATTCATTTAGTCTTTCTGCTATGGCCTTGTCTTCCCTAAGTGCCCCTTTAACCCGTGATCATCTGACAGTCCCACTGACTTTGGTTCTTACCGCCATTCTTTGTAATCTATAATCAGTGAGTCTGTCGTCCAAAGCAAGCCTGATGTTACAACCAGGGCTGAGAGAGGATTAGAAAGGAAAGCACGACACATGACGCGGAGGTGCGAGTGTCCTTTAATGACCTTTCTGTGCGCTTGAGTGATGTAGCAAGTTAGGTTTTTTGCTGCTGTTGGGCTGAGCTGCTTTGCTGGATGGGTGCATGGCGCTGGGGTAGGCTGGTTTTGGTCAGATGGTTGCTCTGCTCTGTGGGATTTAAGGCAGGGCTCCTGGGAAGAGGAGATCATTGTTTCAGGGTTCCTGATTCTCTCATCCTTCCTTCCTTCCATTATCTCTTGCAGATGCTTGGGTGCCAGGTTGCCCAGAAGAGTCTCTTCCGGATTGTCCTATCACCATGTGCATGGAGGACGTCGCACTCAAGACCCCAAAACAGGTATTCAGTGGGGGGAGGCACTGTGACTCTGTGCACAGCAGGTATTGGGGGGAGCTGTAGCACTGTGGCACCGTAGTGCAGTGCTCCTGCCTGCCCGCCCTCTTAAGGTCTTTCCTCAGGAAGCAGCACGCTGTCCTTTCAGAGCTGAACCCCTTGCTACTCTCACCAGACCTTTCCGAAACCTTCTGAGTGCCCCCTCTGACCATGGCACTCTTCCAGCTCGTACCTGTATTCCAGTCATTCTCCATTCCCAAAGGCCTTTGCCCTGGGTGTTGCTCCTCTCATCCACCCTTAGTTACAGCAGGGAGGGGCCCTTCCGACACGAAGTAATTGGTTTCGTCTTTCCTGGTGCTTGTGCGGATCTCTGGTGTTGGGCCTCTTGCATGTGTTTCCGTGCCTGGGGGTGGAATTTCTCCTTCCCCGCTACATCCGAGCGGAGTGGGTTTTCCCCCGAAGCTCTCGTGGACCTCTCACACGTGTGAGCTGGTGACAGCCCTGGCCATGTCTAAGCGTGTTCCTTCGTATTGACCTCGGGCATACTGGGGAGGGAGGGGACAGGGGGCTGGCGCTGTGCCTTCCCTGCCTTACTCTGACCTTTGACTCACGTGTTTGTTCCAGTATGGGTTTCAGGAGCTGACTCTGACTGAAGAGGAGAAACGACTTTTGGCCAAGGAAGGAGTGGATTTACCCAGTCACCTGCCCCTAACAAAGGTGAGAGAGAGAGAGGCGGCCTGACTAAGGTCACAGCGGCCTGACTAAGGTCACAGCGGCCTGACTAAGGTCACAGCGGCCTGACTAAGCTCACAGGTCACCTGCCCCTAACAAAGGTGAGCGAGAGAGAGAGACGGCCTGACTAAGGTCACAGCGGCCTGACTAAGGTCACAGGTTTCTCCCCGTGGGCTGATGAATCCAGATTCTTGCTACATACAGTAATTACGGGGTTTTCTTTTACAGTCAGAAGAGCGAGTGCTGAAGCGAATCCGTAGAAAGATCCGGAACAAACAGTCTGCCCAGGACAGTCGCCGCAAGAAGAAACATTACGTGGATGGCCTGGAAAGCAGGTACTGCAGGGGCTGGGAGTCGCGTATGCTTTCTGTATGGAAGGGGAATCCCTCCCCCCCCCCCCCCCCCCCCCTGGTTCACACAGTGTCGGGTCACTCTCTGCACTGCCCAGCCCTTTATGGCAGAAAGAGGAAGTCTCACCTTAGCCTGACCCCTGCCAGCTTTCTGCTTCTAGGAGCCCAGCATGCCCCTGATCAAACATATTTACAGCCTCTTATCATCAAGCTATTGTAATTAATGCAGAGTAGGGAGTGTAGCTGACCTCAGCACTGCTCTTTGGCCTCAGCAGACTGAACATCGGAATTAGCTGATTAATGTAGCTGCTACCTCCTCCCAGTTCCTGTACAAGTGAGTTTTGCATCCCTAGCAGCAGATGGCGGAAGAGAATAAAAACTTTAAGGCACTGCTACATAACTGAGAGCGCCACCTGCAGTCCCTCAGTATTTCTCTGTCTCCAGCAGAAGGGGGAGCTGCAAACCTGCAGTCTGAGCAAAGGTTTGAGAGAGAGAATGTATTTGAAGAAGTATTCGAAGGCTCCCTGAGGTGTTGGGCTCCTTCGTGGCCCATTCCTCAGGTGGAGCAGGGTGACTGGGGGGGGGAGGTGTTCATCCTCGTCTGGCCAGAGGTCCTGATTGCCAGGGGAGCGGCTCCCTCAGGGTCTCTGATGCCGCCTCCTGAATCTTCACCGGCCTGTCGGGGAACTACCCTGCTCTTTTCTTTAAGCTGTTGGGGGGAGCGGAGCGATGAGTGCGCCTATGGCTGCGGGAGCTGTCGGCACTTCAGGAGGGTTTCTTCCTTCTCCCTCTCCCCGGGGGTGGTGAGGGACGTAGCGGCTGATCTGACAGGGACCGCGGGTGCGGTTGTTTTGCCTTTGTTCACCGGAGCTGGTGCAGTAGTATGATTTAGAAAAGAGCCTGATAATATTTTTACCGAGAAAGTGTCTCAGTAAAAATTAAGAAAGGTGGAAGGAAGGCAAAACGATTACCGTCATGGTTAAAAGGGGAGGTGAAAGAGGCTATTTTAGCCAAAAGACCTTCATTCAAAAATTGGAAGAAGGATCCATCTGAAGAAAATAGGAAAAAGCATAAGCGTTGGCAAGTTAAATGTAAAGAGAGAATGTGAAATGAAGTTGGCTGTAGAGGCAAAAACTCATAATAAAACCTTTATAAAATATATCGGAAGCAGAAAGCCTGTGAGGGAGTCGTTTGGACCATTAGATGACAGAGGGGTTAAAGGGGCTCTTAGGGAAGATAAGGCCATTGCAGAAAGACTAAATGAATTCTTTGCTTCCATGTTTACAAATGAGGATGTTGGGGAGATACCAGTTCCTGAGATGGTTTTCAGGGGTGATGAGTCAGACGAACTGAACGAAATCACTGTGAACCTGGAAGATGTAGTAGGCCAGATTGACAAACTGAAGAGTAGTAAATCACCTGGACCAGATGGTATACACCCCAGGGTACTGAAGGAACTAAAAAATGAAATTTCTGATCTATTAGTTAAAATTTGTAACCTATCATTAAAATCATCCAATGTACCTGAAGACTGGAGGGTGGCCAATGTTACCCCAATTTTTAAAAAGGGATCCAGAGGTGATCCAGGAAACTATAGACTTTAATACTGGGAAAATAGTGGAAACTATTCTCAAGATCAAAATCGTAGAGCATATAGGTTTAATGGAACATAATTAACATGGTTTTACCCAAGGGAAGTCTTGCCTAACAAATCTGCTTCATTTTTTTTTGAAGGGGTTAATAAACATGGACAAAGGTGAACCGGTAGATGTAGTGTATTTGGATTTTCAGAAGGCATTTGACAAAGTCCCTCATGAGAGGCTTCTAAGAAAAGTAAAAAGTCATGGGATAAGAGGCGATGTCCTTTTGTGGATTACAAACTGGTTAAAAGACAGGAAACAGAGTAGGATTAGATGGTCAATTTTCTCAGTAGAAAAGGGTAAACAGTGGAGTGCCTCAGGGATCTGTACTTGGATCAGTGTTTTTCAATATATTTATAAATGTTTCTGTGTATCTCAGTAAAAAAGAGAAGAAGGAACTAGCTAGATTCCAGGCCATAAGAACCTGGCAAGTACCCAAAAACTAAGTCTGTTCCATGCTACTGTTGCTAGTAATAGTAGTGGCTATTTTCTAAGTCAACTTAATAGCAGGTAATGGACTTCTCCAAGAACTTATCCAATCCTTTTTTTAAACCCAGCTACACTAACTGCACTAACCACATCCTCTGGCAACAAATTCCAGAGTTTAATTGTGCGTTGAGTGAAAAAAAACTTTCTCTGATTAGTTTTAAATGTGCCACATGCTAACTTCATGGAGTGCCCCCTAGTCTTTCTATTATCCAAAAGAGTAAAAAACCGATTCACATCTACCCGTTCTAGACCTCTCATGATTTTAAACACCTCTATCATATCCCCCCTCAGTCGTCTCTTCTCCAAGCTGAAAAGTCCTAACCTCTTCAGCCTTTCCTCATAGGGGAGTTGTTCCATTCCCCTTATCATTTTGGTAGCCCTTCTCTGTACCTTCTCCATCGCAACTATATCTTTTTTGAGATGCGGCGACCAGAATTGTACACAGTATTCAAGGTGCGGTCTCACCATGGAGCGATACAGAGGCATTATGACATTTTCCGTTTTATTAACCATTTCCTTTCTAATAATTCCCAACATTCTGTTTGCTTTTTTGACTGCCGCAGCACACTGCACCGACGATTTCAATGTGTTATCCACTATGATGCCTAGATCTCTTTCTTGGGTTGTAGCACCTAATATAGAACCCAACATCGTGTAATTATAGCATGGGTTATTTTTCCCTATATGCATCACCTTGCACTTATCCACATTAAATTTCATCTGCCATTTGGATGCCCAATTTTCCAGTCTCAGAAGGTCTTCCTGCAATTTATCACAATCTGCTTGTGATTTAACTACTCTGAACAATTTTGTGTCATCCGCAAATTTGATTATCTCACTCGTCGTATTTCTTTCCAGATCATTTATAAATATATTGAACAGTAAGGGTCCCAATACAGATCCCTGAGACACTCCACTGCCCACTTATATTTTGTTTGTTTTAATTGTAAACAGTTATGATCTGGTGATTCTCATATGGAATGAGTGCATATAAAACATTTAAATAAAATAAAAAGAAGCTAGACTGGAGCGTGTGTTGGTGCAGCTACTCGGGCGCCTAACACTACAACATAAATTTGAGCTCATATTTGCACAGCTTCTTGCATGCATTCGAGCATGGCCTATACGAACGCGTATTTGTGCATGCACTTGTGAGCATATGACCAAAACCTAGTCTTCAGTGTTTATTTGTGCGCATCCTGGAGGGGTGAGTGTTTACGCCCAGGTGCCATTGGTTTGCACACAGGAGGCCGACCTAGAGCCGCAGTTCAGTACGACTAGGCACAGGGGATTAACAGGTCCAAGTGCTTTGCTATCTGTGAGGCTTCACTCTCTCTCCATTTGGGTCAGCAATTTGACTACTACAGTGTTTGCCATGTTGAGCCATCCCCTCAGCCTATGGTGTTTCTGGAGTAGGAGGCGAGGCAATGGTCAGTTCTCCTTCCCTTGTTTCTGAGGGCAGCAGCAGTGCTCCCTTGATCGCAAGGGATTCTCCTGTATGTCTTTCTGCCATGAAAGCTGGTGGGCAAAGTCTTTTGGTAGGTGGAGAGTCATCCAGGGGAAGTGATTCTGGTAGTGCCGGAGTGACCTGGTTTGCGGATTAGTGGCTCGCTTATCTCTCCAGCCTCTTGCATCAAGATCCCGTATTTTCAGATCAGGTGGCTCGCTTCTGTCTCGCGGCTTGTTTTTTGGGAGCAAGCATTTGAGGAGTAACGTATATCCCAAGGATGTCATTTCAACCCTGTCGTAGGCCAGGAAAACTTTGACATCTTTAGTTTGTATGTGGGTGTGGAGAGTTTTTTGAGATTTGGTGTGAAGAGCGGAGTGTTACTTCTCCTATTCGAGCGTCAGTGGTGCACATTTTGTAAAATGATTGGCTTTTAACTCTCTCAGAGTTCAAGTGGTGGTTATAGTCTGTCTTAGGGGCAAGGTGCAGGGTGCATCCCTAACTGCACATCCTGATGTGGTGTGCTTTTTTTTTGGGGGGGAGGGGGGGAACATTTACGACCTCCGGTATAGAAGTTGTCTCCCATGGAATCTTGATTGGGTTCTCAGAAGGTCGTGTGCGGCTCTGTTTGAACCAATTTGAAGGGCGGTATTGAATGATTTTTCCCTAAAGGTTGTCTTTCTTGTAGCAGTTAGTCTGATAATACAATGTTGGTGTCAGAAGCAAAACAGGCTGACTGGAAGCCATTGTGGTCTACGGAGCAGATGTTATATGACCTCATCAGAACATCCTCGAGGACTATGATGTCCGTAGTGTTGGCCAGACAGCTCCTTTGGTTGTGGAACTGGTCGGTGGACGTTTGGTCTAAGACCCAATTTAGAAGCATTACCCTTCAAAGGGAAGCTGCTGTTCTGAGAGGACTTAGAGGAGCTGGTAAAGCATTTGGGTGAGAATAAGTCACATAAGCTATTGGAGAATAAGCTGAAGGGCGGCAAAGGTACCATCTCCTCATGGCCTTGCTTCCGGATTAATCGGCGTTTTCGACAGAATTGGGCTACAGGAGATGCCCAGAGACAATCTTGCAGGCATCAGTTTTGGGGCCAGTCCTTTCAAGGCCGAAAGCCGAACAGGGGATGGTTCCTGCCAGGGGGCCTCAGGTTTCAAGTCCGCACAATGAATCTAGGCCGGTCCACTCCTTCATGCCAGCTGTAGGGGATCAGTTGACTCTTTTCTATGAGGAGTGGACCAAGATCACTACAGATCAGTGGGTCCTAAATGTGATAAGACAAGGTTACGCTAAAAGATGTGTTTATGGAGTCTCCTTGCATGTACACAAGCAAAAGATGGGTGGTTTGGGAGAACATCAACATTTTACAGATTTTAGAAGCCATCGTGTCCGTACCCATGGAGGAAAAGGGAATGGGAAGGTACTCCATTTATTTTGTGGTCCCAAAAATAGAAGGGACCTTTCAGCCGATCTTGGATCTGAAGAAGGTGAACGCGACTCTCAAAAATCCTTTGTTTCATTTGGAGACCCTACGTTCTGTAATTGCCGCTGAGAGCAAGGGAGAGTTTTTGGTCTCTCTAGATTTGACCGAGGCTTACTTTGCACATAGCTATCCAGCCGGATCATCAAAGGTTTCTCTGGTTCATAGTTCTCAGTTCACATTTTCAGTTTTGCGCTCTGCTTTTCGGTCTGGCAATGGCCTTGAGAACCTTCACCAAGGTGATGGCCATGGTGGTGGCAGGGGTTCTCAGAAAAGAGGGCATACTGGTTCACCCATATCTCAACGATTGACTTATTCGGGCGAAATTGGAGGCCCTTTGCAGTCCGGCAGTGGTACTGCAGCAGCTAAGGTCTCTGGGTTGGGTTGTGAATCATATCAAAAAGTCAGTTGACTTCTTCTCAGGTGTTGGAGTTCCTGGGGGTGCATTTTGACACCAAGATCGGGAGAGTATTTCTCACTGAAGAGCAGATCGACAAGCTGCAGAGGCAGGTTCGCAGTTTGTTTGGAGGTTACAGTCCCAGACCCTGGGAGCAATCTACAAGTTCTTGGTTCCATGACTTCCATGTTTGATTTGGTGTGTTGGGCATTTGTGCATATGACACCGTTGCAGGGTGCGTTGCTTTCCTGGTGGGATCCGTTGTTGGACCAGTTTCATCTGCAATTACCTCTGATAGAAGCAGCCAGTTCAAGTCTCTCATGGTGGCTTGGGTGCAGGGGTGTATCCTTGGAGATTCTGGACTGGATGACAGTTACAACAGATGCTAACCTCTCCAGTTGGGGGAGCTGTGTGTCAGACACAGTCTGCGTAGGGCCGGTGGTCACCGGAGTAGGCTTCATGGTCCAACATTCGTTTGGAAATGAGAGCAGTGCGCCTCATGTTGCAAGCCTTTCTGCCCCTGGTATTTGGACAGCCGATATGGATTTTGTCCGACACTGACAACCGTGGCTTATATCAACCGGCAAGGGGGAACCAAGAGTCTAGTGGTGGCTCGAAAGATCCAAGAGCTGGTTTGCTGGGAAGAGCAGAATCTGATGTTATTGGCAGCTTCCCACATAGCCAGAGTAGACAATGTTCAGGCCGATTTCCTCAGTCGTAGGCAGCTTGACCCCGGGGAATGGTAGTTGTAGGATGAGGCGATGCAGCTTATCTATTACAAATGGGGTTCTCCCTGCGTCGACTTGATGGCGACTCAAGAGAATGCCAAGGCCACACGCTTGAGTCGCAGGAGGGAATGCAGTGGAAGGAGTCAACTTATTGGTACCCCCATTGCCACAAGTAGTTCTCTTGTATGTTTTGCCTCCATGGCCTCTCGTAGGCAAGGTATTGCGGCGAATAGAGATTAATCTGGGAGAGGTGATTCAGGTAGCACCTGAGAGGCCTTGGCAACCCTGATTTGCGTATTTGATCTATCTTGCAGTGGATAGGCCTCTGCGTCTTGCTCATCTTCCCAACCTCCTGCGTCAAGGCCCCATATTTCCAGACAGAAGTGGCACGGCTTTTGAAAGGCAGCATCTGAGGGGTAAAGGTTATCCTGAGGATGTCATTTCCACTATGTTGCAGGCTAGGAAGACTGCAACATCCTTGGCCTATATCAGTGTGGAAATTTTGACTACTGGTGTGCGGAACAGGGAGTTCATCCTACTCGTGCATCAGTAGCGCAAGGTTTGGCCTTTTTGCAACGGGGATTGATAAAGGGTTTGGCCTTTATGTCCCTCAGGATGCAGTTGGCAGCTTTGGGCTGTCTTAGAGGCAAGATTCAGGGGGAAGCCCTAGCGTCACACCCAGATGTAGAGCATTTTCTCTGGGGTGCGAAACATTTGCGGCCTCCAGTGAGGAGGTTGTGTCCCCCCTAGCGCCTTAACTTCTCTAGGGGTTGTGTAAGGCACCATTTAAACCACTTCGAAGGGCAACTATGAAGGATTTTACCTTAAAGGTTGTGTTCTTGGTGGCGATTTGTTTCGCTAAGAGGATTTCAGAGCTACAGGTGCTTTCATGCAGGGATCCTTTTCTGAGGATTGCAGATGATGGGGTCTCATTGCGCACAGTTCCCTCTTTTCTTCCTAAGGTGGTATCTTTTCATTTGAATCAGTTGGTGGAATTATCGGCTTTTCCAAATCTGGATGCGCCTACACCTCGTGCAAGAGAGTTGGATGTAAAAAGGGTCTTGCTGCTCTATCTTAAGGTCGCTAACAGCTTTCAGCTATCAGATCATCTTTCTGTACTATAGAGTGGCACAAAGAAGGGACGAAGCTTTAAAATCCACCATAGCGAGGTGGCTGAAAGAAGTGATAGGTTCAGCTTACATATGTCAAGGTCGCCCTGTCCCTCAGGGTTTGAGAACTCATTCGTAGGCTGCATCCTGGGCAGAATGTCAGCAAGTGCCACCACGAGATTTGTAGGGCAGCAACTTGGAAGTCGTTGCACACTTTCTCCAGAATTATCGTTTGGATGTTCAGGCTCCAGATCCTATGAGTTTTGGTTAAAGTGTACTTCGAGCGGGACTCTCACAGTCCCACCCTCTTTAGGGAAGCTTTGGTACATCCCAGGAGTCTGGACTGATCTGTGGTGCTACAGGAACGAAAAAAGCAGGTAAGAACCAATTTTCCTTTCACCTCACCAACGTGCTGACGCTGCTGAAAATGAAAGCAACAACGGCAATGTGTTATCGCACACTGAATGTACCTCCTTGAACCGGAAGTAGAACCAATTAATCAAGCATACAGGTTTTAACCATTGAGAGTGATGATGGTCAGAGCAGCCCAGTATTGTCCACCTCAGAATTCACAGGGTAAGGGTGTATAGCATTCGGAGGTG
The DNA here is from genome assembly GCF_901001135.1 of Rhinatrema bivittatum. Taxonomy (NCBI): domain Eukaryota; kingdom Metazoa; phylum Chordata; class Amphibia; order Gymnophiona; family Rhinatrematidae; genus Rhinatrema; species Rhinatrema bivittatum. Next base: position 828,756,822 of record NC_042615.1, read on the forward strand.
GAGTGGTTTTCCATAGGGTAAGGGTGTATAGCATTCGGAGGTGGAGTGGTTTTCCATAGGGTAAGGGTGTACAGCATTCGGAGGTGGAGTGGTTTTCCATAGGGTAAGGGTGTATAGCATTCGGAGGTGGAGTGGTTTTCCATAGGGTAAGGGTGTATAGCATTCGGAGGTGGAGTGGTTTTCCATAGGGTAAGGGTGTACAGCATTCGGAGGTGGAGTGGTTTTCCATAGGGTAAGGGTGTATAGCATTCGGAGGTGGAGTGGTTTTCCATAGGGTAGCATTCGGAGGTGGAGTGGTTTTCCATAGGGTAGCATTCGGAGGTGGAGTGGTTTTCCATAGGGTAAGGGTGTATAGCATTCGGAGGTGGAGTGGTTTTCCATAGGGTAAGGGTGTACAGCATTCGGAGGTGGAGTGGTTTTCCATAGGGTAAGGGTGTATAGCATTCGGAGGTGGAGTGGTTTTCCATAGGGTAAGGGTGTATAGCATTCGGAGGTGGGGTGGTTTTCCATAGGGTAAGGGTGTATCGCATTCGGAGGTGGAGTGGTTTTCCATATCTCCCTGAAGCAGAGGTCTTCCTCAAAACATGGCTCATGTCGGATGAGTACCTTCATAAGCTTCCTCGGACATTTCAGTCGTCTTCTTCCTTTGCATTTTATTGTACTAAAATACTTTTTAAAAAAAAATAATGCATCAGCAGACATTTATTTGAGGCCTATGATTAAAATGTGCCTCGTGGAATTTCATCCGCCTGTTCTTGTTATGAGAGTGCTGCAGATTTATTTCTCCGTAGAAGAGTCGTATGAATTTTGAAAACACTACAGCTTGTTTGTGGGAATTATCATGTGTAGAGCTGATGCTGACTGTTCATCTTTTGAATGTAATCACAATACAGTTATGACAGAAATGCAGTTTTTGTAACAAGTTGTGCAGTGATGATTTATCGTTCCCCCTCTGTCTTTATTTTGTCTTTCACAATATGTCAATTAAAATTTGATAGTGGTTTAAAACCAGCTGGTGACCGGTAATAATTTTATCGAGCAATAGTTGAGCACGAGGTCGGGGGCTTGGACGTTGACCAGGTACACACGTTCCTGTCTAATTCTTTGGGATTTTTCTCTCTCCCTCTCCCCATGGATTCAGAGTCGCTGCCTGCACTGCTCAGAATCAGGAGCTTCAGAAGAAGGTGCACCTTCTGCAGACACAGAACATGTGAGTCGCACACCAGGGCTGTGCCCACCTGTATCGGATAGGGAGAGGGGTTATACAAATACTGACCCGGGCTGTGTTCTCTGCTTCACCCCAGATCTCTGCTGCAGCAGCTACGCAACCTTCAGACTCTGGTGAAAAAGACGACGACCAAAACGACAACCTCCAGCACTTGTGTGATGGTAAGTGCCGTCCCACACACGTACACACATCACTTCAAACACGTGTGATGTTCAGTGTCTTCAACACACACGACCACATCACCTCCAGCACCTGATGGTGAGTACCTCACCTCCAGCACCTGCCTGAGGGCGAGTACCTCTAACACATGCACGCACACAGCACCTCCAGCACCTGATGGTGAGTACCTCACCTCCAGCACCTGCCTGAGGGCGAGTACCTCTAACACACGCACGCACACAGCACCTCCAGCACCTGATGGTGAGTACCTCACCTCCAGCACCTGCCTGAGGGCGAGTACCTCTAACACACGCACGCACACAGCACCTCCAGCACCTGATGGTGAGTACCTCACCTCCAGCACCTGCCTGAGGGCGTGTACCTCTAACACACGCACGCAGCACCTCCAGCACCTGTCTGAGGGCGAGTACCTCTAACACATGCACGCACACAGCACCCCAGCACCTGCCTGAGGGCGAGTACCTCTAACACACGCACGCACACAGCACCTCCAGCACCTGATGTGAGTACCTCACCTCCAGCACCTGCCTGAGGGCGAGTACCTCTAACACACGCACGCAGCACCTCCAGCACCTGATGGTGAGTACCTCACCTCCAGCACCTGCCTGAGGGCGAGTACCTCTAACACACGCACGCACACAGCACCTCCAGCACCTGATGTGAGTACCTCACCTCCAGCACCTGCCTGAGGGCGAGTACCTCTAACACACGCACGCAGCACCTCCAGCACCTGATGGTGAGTACCTCACCTCCAGCACCTGCCTGAGGGCGAGTACCTCTAACACACGCACGCAGCACCTCCAGCACCTGTCTGAGGGCGAGTACCTCTAACACACGCACGCAGCACCTCCAGCACCTGTCTGAGGGCGAGTACCTCTAACACACGCACGCAGCACCCCAGCACCTGTCTGAGGGCGAGTACCTCTAACACACGCACGCACGCAGCACCTCCAGCACCTGTCTGAGGGCGAGTACCTCTAACACACGCACGCAGCACCTCCAGCACCTGTCTGAGGGCGAGTACCTCTAACACACGCACGCAGCACCCCAGCACCTGTCTGAGGGCGAGTACCTCTAACACACGCACGCACGCAGCACCCCAGCACCTGTCTGAGGGCGAGTACCTCTAACACATGCACGCACGCAGCACCTCCAGCACCTGTCTGAGGGCGAGTACCTCTAACACACGCACGCAGCACCTCCAGCACCTGTCTGAGGGCGAGTACCTCTAACACATGCACGCACGCAGCACCTCCAGCAGCCTCATGTACGCCGTGGCCTGGGGATTTCCTCTCTGGTTAGCTGCTTCTGGCATAATGAGTGCCTCTGCCACCCCTCGTCCCATTCAAAGGCGCTGGGTCATTGATGGTTTGCCCTGCTCTTTGTCTCCCCCTGCAGGTGTTACTGCTCTCCTTCTGCTTGATTCTCTTTCCCAGCTTTTATCCGTTTGGTGCCCGTGGCCGGCAGCAGGAGCTTAGAGGAGGTAAGGAGAGGGAGGATTGTGCTGGAGCTGTGACCTTCGCTGGAGGTTGTGCCTGGAGCTGGGTTCCCTTCGGGGAGTTTTGACTGCGTGGATGACTTCAGTGCTCCTCTGGGTCTCTGCTGGGGTATTTGGGAGTTTCCTGGTGTTGCAGTGGGGAGTGGGTGAATGGGGGGCTGGGAACCCATTATTTAGTTAATGGGAAGTGGTGGGGGGTGCTCTCACCGCAGGCCTGGGCACATGCAGGATGGGGTCTGGCTGCTTTACCTCGCTCTTTTTTTCTCTTCCAGTCCTGTCTCGCCAGATCCGCGAGTTCCCGAGTGATGCAGCCCCTCTGCAAGACACATCCCCTGGCTTTGTGCACGACGCAGGCGCAGTTCCTGCGCAGCCAGAGCAGGAACCGGAGCAGCCGGCTGCGGAGTTGTCGCCGACTCTTCTGACCGGAGGCCTGAACCACACTCCCAAGGCGGAGAGTTTCGGAAAGGCGGACTCCAGCTCCTCTCTCAACAGTAACTCGTCGGCAGACGCTCCTGCACCCGAAGCGGCAGAGCCGAGCCCTGTGCGTGCTGGGCAGGAGAGCGGTGTGCTGGGCACGCACATCCCAGGGGCAGTGACTGCTAGGAAGGAGGACTGGCCACAGCGCACAACCAGTGTCATCATTCAGCCCCGGCACTCGGATGAGATGTGACCTCTTCCCAGCACTGCTCGGACCACTCTGTCTGCCGCAGGGGACTGTTTGTAAATATCTGTCTGCTACCTTTAATGCAAGCTGCGAGCTAAAGCAAGAGTGCAGGAGGTTAAGGGGCATACAGTGACCCCTGGACAGAGGCAGTGTCTCGGCCGCTCTCGTGCAGTCTCTGCATCTGGTCTATGTTAACTCAGCGATGGAGCCCCCCGTGTGCCTCCCAAAGGGCCTGGCACTGCATGACAAGCACCATATTTAATGACCTCTTCACAAAGCACTTTCTGCCCCTTTTTGTCTCCTTCCTCTGTCTGTGTGCGTGCAGTCTGCCTCTTCTATCCCGGGGTAACTTCAGAGATCTGCTCCCCCTCCCATCCCCCCCGCATGACTAGAGGGCTGGTCACCTGCCTCTTCATACATCCTGTCCCTTCATAGACAGCGTCAGAAATGCCGGAGCCGACTCGCTCACCAGCTCTAACTTGTTGGTGTATTGAAGAGGGCATCTGATTATATTGCAAGAAAATCGAGGTGTCTGGCAGCTGCTGCTCAGTCCTAGCAGCGTGGAAGGGCTTTCTCCTGAAGGATGCTGATTCGGCAGATGCCCTGGGGGGTGGTAGCGTCTGTGCATGGGGGCCTGAGAGCCTCGCCTGATGGCTCAGTTCAGCCCTGTAGTAATTGTAGTGTTTATAGGAGCCGGGGCCTTTCTGTAACGTCTGCTGATTTTTAATGTAAAAATGCAATGTCACACTTGTGGGGTGGACACAGTTCTGACCTTTTGACTTTCCCCTGTTGAAAAAGAAGGATGAGAATCCTCCATTGTGATTGGTCCTTTTCCCCACTTCCTAAGAAGTGTTTGTGCACTGCAGCCCTTTCTTAATGCCAGAAGGAGCAGAAGGTGTGGAGAACGACACTGCTGCCCTTCCTTATCTGTAGGCATGGAGAGTGGTGCTGCATGGTGGGCTTACTTATTGCCAGAGTGTGGTGGATATGGAGAGTGGTCCTGCACTGCGGCCCCTCCATGGGGAGCTGTAGTAGTAGAGAGCAGCACTGCATGGTGGGCTTACTTATTGCCGGAGAGTGGTGGATATGGAGAGTGGTGCTGCACTGCGGCCCCTCCATGGGGAGCTGTAGTAGTAGCAGCACTGCATGGTGGATATGGAGAGTGGTCCTGCACTGCGGCCCCTCCATGGGGAGCTGTAGTAGTAGAGAGCAGCACTGCATGGTGGGCTTACTTATTGCCGGAGAGTGGTGGATATGGAGAGTGGTGCTGCACTGCGGCCCCTCCATGGGGAGCTGTAGTAGTAGCAGCACTGCATGGTGGATATGGAGAGTGGTGCTGCACTGCGGCCCCTCCATGGGGAGCTGTAGTAGTAGAGAGCAGCGCTGCATGGTGGATATGGAGAGTGGTGCTGCACTGCGGCCCCTCCATGGGGAGCTGTAGTAGTAGAGAGCAGCGCTGCATGGTGGGCTTACTTATTGCCGGAGAGTGGTGGATATGGAGAGTGGTGCTGCACTGCGGCCCCTCCATGGGGAGCTGTAGTAGTAGAGAGCAGCGCTGCATGGTGGATATGGAGAGTGGTGCTGCACTGCGGCCCCTCCATGGGGAGCTGTGGGCGTGGGAAGCGGTGCTGCCTGGTGGACATTTAATCCTGTGGAGAGTGGCAGTTCATTGAGACTGTTTCAATCCCGCAGGAAGCTGTAGGAGTGGTTATGTGTAGGAGGCAATCCCTACTGATAGGGGTTTGCACGGTTGTGCTGGATTAAGACCTAAGTTCAGCATTTACACAACACAAAGGGAAAGTCCTTCATTTTTCCAATTTAACAGTGTCGCATGACAAAGGTCAGGTTTACTGTCTCAAAAATTAGAATAGGTAAGGAACGAACCTCAAAATGAGTAGTCACAGTATAAAAGGAAGTTCCCTGTACGTACCAGGATCAGTCCAGGACACCTGGGTTGTGACTCCGCACCAGTAGGTGGAGACAGAGCAAAACTTGTGGGTGTGAGTCATATATGACCCTGTGCCAGCCACAGCCCCTCAGTCTTACGTTGAAGACAGTGTTTTTTGGTGGCAATCGCCTCGGCATGGCGTTTTTCGGAGTTGCAGGCCTGGTTTCGTCTTTCCACGTCAATCAGTCAGTGGAGTTCCCGACCTTTGCGGTAGGGGAGTCCACCGATCCCCATTCTAGGGAACTGCGGAAGCTGGACGTGCGGAAGTCCCTTCTTCGTTACTTGGAGGTTACTAATCCGTTGGAGGTTACTAATCCGTTCCGGGTAACGGACCATCTGTTCGTTTTTGTTCTCTGGTCCGAAGAAAGGGGCCGCTGCTTCCCGCACGACGATCGTCCGTTGGCTCAAGGAGGCCATTGGTTCGGCGTATTTTTTGCGGGGAAAACCGCTTCCAGTGGGTCTTCGGGCTCACTCGGCTCGTTCTCAGGCTGCGTCTTGGGCAGAAGCTTCTCAGGTGTCGCCTCAAGAGATTTGTAGGGCGGCTACCTGGAAATCTTTACATGCCTTTATCCGGCACTACCGGATGGATGTCCGGGCTACAGATGCCGGGAGTTTTGGAGAGAGGGTGCTCAGAGCGGGACTCTCTGCTTCCCACCCTCGGTAACTTAGCTCTGGTACATCCCAGGTGTCCTGGACTGATCCTGGTACGTACAGGGAAAGGAAAATTAGTTTCTTACCTGATAATTTTCGTTCCTGTAGTACCAAGGATCAGTCCAGGATCCCGCCCGCAGGGCTTCGCTGAAGTAACGGAGAGTCCGCTCATTAATTTTCGTAGTTCAGTTTTGCTGATCGCTTGTTTAGCTCTCCCGGTTGGGGAGCCCGGTTCCGCCTGGAGTTCGGGTGGTTTGATTTTGAATTGGTAGTATGTTTTGGGGTTTTGTAACTTGGTTGAGATGCTACTTTGACATTACGTAAGACTGAGGGGCTGTGGCTGGCACAGGGTCATATATGACTCACACCCACAAGTTTTGCTCTGTTTCCACCTACTGGTGCGGAGTCACAACCCAGGTGTCCTGGACTGATCCTTGGTACTACAGGAACGAAAATTATCAGGTAAGAAACTAATTTTCCTTTTAGTTAGTGTGAAAAGCGATAGAAAATGAAATTCATACAAGTGTGCGGAAAACACCAGGCGGATAATGATTAGGCAGGAACTGGAAGGGAAGATGACAACTTAGGACAAGGAGCAGGAAACTAAAGTGAAGAAACGGACAGGAGCCATGAACATATGAACTTGCCATGCTGGGTCAGACCAAGGGTCCATCAAGCCCAGCATCCTGTTTCCAACAGAGGCCAAACCAGGCCACAAGAACCTGGCAATTACCCAAACACTAAGAAGATCCCATGCCACTGATGCAATTAATAGCAGTGGCTATTCCCTAAGTAAAGTTAAAACCCAAACCCTGGAGACGGGGAGGCTGCATCATTTCCACCAGCGTCACTGGCGATTAATGTACTGTAAATCTTAGTAATAAGTCTCTGAAGGCACTTAGATGGCTCATTTGTCTTATAGGACGTTGAGCCTGTCGCTGGAGATGCTGGAGGCCATAATTGAGGCAGATTTTGGAGATGTGGAAGGCAGATAACGTGGGCTGGGAGGAAGAGTTGGTGTTGCGTTGCATAATGGATTTTTATCCGTGCATCTGGCAATACTGAATGAATCTTAACTGGGCAGACCGGATGGGCCATCGTGTTTATCTAACATTTTAGAGTTCCTTTCCGGACCACGTGCAGTTCACTGCTGATCCACACTGAGGACCTTCCTTTTTAAGAAAACATTTAATTTAGCTATTTACTATGCCTCCAATGCTCTCTATTAATGAAGTCCTTTCTTTGGGCTGTTGTGGTTTTGCACATGATCTCTGTTTTGATTTTAGTTTTGTGTCGTTTTATTTGATGTATATGTTTTATATTTTATGTATATTATTCTGTACTGTGCTTTGAACTTTTGAATAATGTGGATTATAAATTTTTAAAATAAATAAATACATTTTTCTATGTCTCTATATGAAGGAATAGCCAAACTACCGTAATAGTAACCCATCTTTCCTGAACATGCCCAGATCAGTCCTGACTAATGGGTTGTGCATCCCTACCAGCAGATGGAGCCGGAGAGCAAATCTTTGGGCACTGCTACATAACCGAGAGCGCCACCTGCAGTCCCTCAGTATTTCCCTGACTACAGCAGATGGTAGAGGTGCACTCTTGCAGTCTTAGTTTAAAAAAAAAGAATTTTAGGTAGTTGGTAGGCTAGCTTCCTGATGAGTTAGGTGCTGTCATGGGCCATCCCTCAGCGGAAGCCGGGCTACCGGGAGGGTTGGACACCCCCTGACTGAGGCTTTGTCTGCAAAAAGCCAGTGTGCTTGATAACCAGGGGCTCCTGGCTCCCTCACACACCGAAGCTGCCCCTTCGGATTTCTGGTCCTCTAATGCTGACTCCATAAGGTTAAAAAAAAAATTAAAAAAATTCTTTGGACTGAGGTAAGGAGTCTGCGCTGGGGACGGGCCTTGTTCGTTTGCTGGCAGGCCGGTAGGATATCAGCAGCTGGTCTTCCTGCGCAGTTTCGTTGGCACCCGGGGCTCCGGGCGCTTTGATAACGGGAAAAGGAGAAGGAATTTGTGGTGCGGGTCGTCACCCGCATCGTGCGGTCTGTTTTCTCGTGTTTTGTTTTTTTTCTGCACTTCTCTGCTTTCGGGAGCTGCACTTTAGGCCCAACGCGCCAGATTTTTCGCGCCCGGACCGCGTGGCAGCACAGATAATGGCGCCCTGCCGCATGTGTGGTGTGGTGGGGCAGGTGTTGGATGCGGCTTCCCTTTGCCTGGGCTGCAGTTCGGGCCAGAATGGTTCCTCCTCGGGCCTTAGACTGGGAAAATCAGGTCTTGGGTTGTCCAGGCCTGTGCCCCCTCGGGGGGGGGGGGGGCTCCTCAACAGTGGGGGTCACGGGAGGAGAATTCCCCCCCCCCCCCTGTTTTAGCCCCTGTGGAGCAGGATTGCTCTTTTGGAGATGACGTGCCAATGCCAGCCCATCCTTCGGAGGGAGAGGAGGTCCTGGGGTAGTTTTCCCTTGAATTTATCCTTCTGCATCAGGTTTTCCTGGCTAGAAAGTAGGTGGCCTTTAAGAGACCGGCCCACCAGGGGGTCCCGCGGAACCTCAACAGCATCATGGGCACCAACGTAGGCCAGCAGTTGACCCAGTCCTGGATGGGATTCGAGGGCCAACAATATCCTTCCCTTTACCCAAGAAGGTCCACAAGTTGGTAATCAGGGACTGGGAAGCCCTGGATGCGGGTTTAAAGGAGAGCAGAGCTATGGCGAAGATCTATCCTCTTTCGCAGGATGTCTTGGATCTTCTTAAGGTCCTGAAGGTAGACACGGCTGTGTCTGCCGTGACTAAGAAAACCACAATTTCCGTGGCCGGGACTGCCACCTTGAAGGACATGCAGGACCGCAAGCTGGAGATCCAGTTGAAACGGGTCTTTGAGGTTGCCGCTCCTAGTCTTCAGACGGCAGTTTGCGTCAGCCTTCTGCAGAGGGCTTGCCTCTGGGTTCAGGAGGCCGTTCCCAGTACTGGCCCCACGCAGGCCAGTCTGGAAGCGGGCATCGCATATGTGGCAGATGCCTTGTATGACTTGGTGCATACCTCCACCCATAGCATGGCGCCTCCTCTGGTTGCGGAATTGGTCAGCAGATTTGTCTTCCAAGTCCCAGCTTTGTAACCTTCCCTTTAAAGGCAAGCTCCTTTTCGGAGAAGATCTGGACCAATTAGTCAAGCTACTGGGAGAGTCCAAAGGCAACAGATTGTCAGAGGATAAAAGATCTTCGAGGAAAGTGTTTCCCCCTCGGGCTCGCTTTCAGAATTCACGCAGATTCTGGGCAGGCAGGTACTCTGCTCCGTCTGCACCCAAGCAGACTCCAGGACATCAGCATCCTTTCGTGGCGGACGCCATCCAGGCAGAGAGCCCGCGAGCCTTGGAGCAGGGAGTGGAAAGCCCTCCCAATGAGGCCACGGGTACCCATTCTGCTGTCAAAGCTGTAGGAGGCAGATTGTTGAGCTTTTACGCGGAGTGGGCAAGGATTATCTCAGACTGCTGGGTCTTGGAAGTGGTCAGGGACGGTTATGCTCTCGAGTTTTCGCACCCGGTTCAAGAGGCATTTGTGGAGTCCCGCAGCAAGCAGGAGGCAGTGCAAGGGACCCTGCAATGGCTTCTCGATCTAAGGGCCATTGTCCTAGTTCCCTTGGCAGAACAGGGCCAGGGCTGGTTCTCTGTGTACTTTGTGGTTCTCAAGAAGGAGGGCACATTTCGTCCCATTCTAGATCTGCAGAAGGTGAACAGGTGTCTTTGGATCCCCCATTTTTGCATGGAACCCTTGAGGACGGTGGTGGCCGCTGTGTGCATAGGGGAGTTCCCTGCATCACTAGATCTCACAGAGGCGTATCTGCACATCCCGATCTGGCAGGATCACCGTTATCTGCGATTCAAGGTCCTGAGTCAACATTTCCAGTTTCGAGCCTTCCTTTCGGCCTGGCGACTGTTCCACGCACTTTCACCAAAGTCATGGTGGTCATGGCATCGTTCCTTCGCAAGGAGGGGATCCTAGTTCACCCGAATCTAGTTAATTTGAGTGAAGTCAAGGGAGGACAGCGAGATATCGGTCCAGAGGGTGATGTTCACCTTACAGTCGCTCGGCTAGATCATAAATGTGCAGAAAAGCCACTTGGAGCCCACTCAGTTGCTGGTTTACTTGGGAGCGCTTTTCGATACCTCTCGAGGCAAGGTTTTCCTGGCATCGGACCATGTGACGAAGTTGCAGGATCAGGTCAGAGCCCTCCTTCAGAGGAAGACTCCTACAATCTGGCATCACTTACATGTCCTGGGATCCATGGCCTCCACCTTGGATTTAGTCCCATGGGTGTTGGTTCACTTGCGGCCATTACAGTGTGCACCTGTTGTCAAGGTGGAGCCTGGTGTCTGAACAGTTCCACCTACCATTGCCACTGCTCCCAGAGTCAGTCTGTCGTGGCTCTCAAGCAGCAACCTGGAGCAGGGAGTGGATCTGGATCCGCCGAACTGGGTGGTAATCTCCACAGACGCCAGCCTGTCAGGCTGGGGAGCAGTTTACTTAAACAAGTCCGCTCAAGGCCTCTGGTCCCCAATGGAGAGATCCTGGTCCATCAATCGCCTGGAGACGAGGGAGGTCCGATTTGCCCTGTGAGCATTCCTGCCCCTAGTCAAAAACAGAATGGTTCGAGTGTTTTCAGACATTGCGACGACGGTGGCTTACATCACCCGACAAGGTGGGATAAGGAGTCTTGCGGTAGCACTGGAAGCAAGGCTTTTGTTCGCCTGGGCGGAGCGCCACCTCAAAGGAATCGCTGCATCGCATGTCGCGGGAATGGAGAATGTTCAAGCAGATTTCCTCAGCAGGCAACAACTCCATTCGGGGGAGTGGGAGCTGTCTCCCGAAGCTTGGAACCTCATTTGCGCCAGGTGGGATGTGCCTCAGTTGGATCTGATGGTTACTCGGGCCAATGCGAAGACAGAGCACTTCTTCAGCCACCGATGAGAGGTGAGCTCCATAGGATTAGACGCCCTAATGTGCCCTTGGCCCATGGCAATTCTTCTCTATGCCTCCCCCCGCCCCCCCCCCCCCCCCCAAAGCCTCTGATCGGTCGGCTTCTCTGTCGCATAGAGCGACATCCAGGCAGCGTAGTGCAGGTGGCTCCAGAGTGGCCGTGTCGCCCATGGTTCACGGACCTAGTTCAAATCGCTCTGGAAGGTTTCCTACAGCTGGCTCATCTCCTGCGTCTGCACCAGCAGGGGCCAATATTTTTGGATTGGGAGGATCACTTCTCTCTCGCGGCTTGGCTTTTGAGAGGCAACAATTGCGATTGAGGGGATATTCAGAACAGGTCATTTCCACTCTTCAGGCGCAATGACAGACTACTTCTATGGCCTGTTAGTCTGGAAGCTTTTTGAGGCATGGTGCCTGCAGCGTTCCTTGGATCCTTTATCAACAGATGTTCCCCAGGTGTTGGATTTCCTTCATCATGGGTTGGCTAAGGGTTTGGCATTCAATTTCCTTTGGGTCCAGGTAGCAGTCTTAGATGCCTTGTGTGGCAGGTTTCATGGTCATTCGCTGGCGGCTCATCCGAATTTTACCCGTTTTCTTAAGGGTGCTAAACATTTACGCCCTCCTGTTCTCCAGTTGTATCCGGATTGGAGTTTAAACCTGGTGCTTCGTGTGCTTTGTGGAGCTCCTTTTGAACCTTTATGCAGAGCGACAGTAAAAGATTTAACCTTGAAGACCTTCTTCCTGGTCGCCATTTGTTCTGCTCGCTGGATTTCGGAGTTGCAGGCTTTGTCGTGTCAGGATCCTTTCCTTAGAATCTACGAGGATAGTCTCGCTACGCATGGTTCCTTCCTTCGTCCCCAAGGTAGTATCTGCCTTCCATGTCAATCAGTTGGTGGATCTGCCAGGGTTTCCGCAGTGGTCCTGGGTTTCCCCCAGGAGAGAGATCTTCATCTTTTGGACGTGCATCATGCTCTCTTGTACTATTTTGAGGTTTCCAATGACTTCCACCGTTCAGATCTGTTTGTTTTATTCGGCGGTCCTAAGAAGGTTGACAAAGCCTTTAAGGCTACAATTTTGTGCTGGATTAAGGAAGTTATTTGCTCAGCCTATGTTGCCCCAGGATGTCCGGTTCCCTTGGGTCTGAGAGCTCATTCCACTAGGGCCCAGTCTACCTCCTGGGCTGAGTGTCCGCTTCTATCGCTGCAGGAAATCTGCAGGGTGGCGGTTTGGTCCTCCCTTCACACTTTTACCAAGCATTATCTTTTGGACGTTAAGGCGCATGATGAATCGTCCTTCAGTGAGAGTGTTTGTGCGCGGGTCTTTTTGGTTCCCGCCCAGTGTAGGGTAGCTTGGGTACATCCCACTGATCTGGATTGATCTGTGTATGTTCAGGAAAGGAAAATTGTTTATCTACTCATTTTCGTTCCTGTAATACCACAGATCAGGCTAGAGGCCCATCCCCTTTTTCAGATTCCGAAAGACTGCCTTAAGCTTGAATTATTGGCTGAAGTGAGTTTTCCTATTGCAGATGTTCTTGAAGGAGCAGGGTCTGAGGTGGTATTCTTGTTTTATTGTTCAGTTCTGGGCAAGTGCGTTGGCTGTTGTGTTTGGGTTCCAACCCCTTCACCCGTTAGTTTAGTTGTCGTGGGCTTGGGTACAGGTCAAAATGAGGGACTGACTGCAGGTGGCACTCTCGGTTATGTAGCAGTGCCCAAAGTTTTGCTCTCTGATTCCATCTGCTGGTAGGGATGCACAACCCATCGGTCTAGACTGATCTGTGGTATTACAGGAACGAAAAATAGCAGGTAAGAACCAATTTTCCTTGTCCTAGCGTGTAGCCAGATGGACTCAGGAACAATGTGTTATATGTTCCCCTGCTAGCAGATGGGAGACTGTGTCAGGTTTCAAAGCTGACATCACCCTAGATGTACTCCTGCAGTGACCTCAGCCCTTCAATATCTCTCCTTCTCCTAGCACATGTGGATGCTGTCCCCACACCAGCAGTGGTGTCTAGTGGGATTGCAGCACTAATCCAAAAGAAAACATTTTACCTTCAAATTGAAAAGAAAATTGAGTCTGCTCTCCGGCGGTGATACCTAAGGGTCCCTCCCCCAGTTGAGAATTCCTGAGGTGATTTTCGAGATCCCTCAGAGGTGGGCCTTAGTCCCGTAGTTGGCTCACGGCGTGGACTTTGCTGCTGAAGCAGCTGAAAGGCAGTGCAGAAGCCAAGCACGGTGGTGAAGGACTAAGCCCTCTCCCCCGCAGCCAGACACAGTCTCTGAACTCAACCGGTAAGTTCTGAGACCAGGTAAGTGGAGAACATATCAGAGGAACCAGAGACGTGGAAGGGCTTCGGTAAGTCTTTCCTCTGGTCTCTGTTCAGTCAGCTGCTTGGTAGGCAGCAACAGGAGTTTTTATTTTCCCCCCAAGTGTGCTCTGTGTGGTGGTGTCTTGCCATAGGGCGTGCAAGTGCACGGGCACTTGTGTGCTTAATTCCGTGGCCTAGGTGTGAGCGCTTAATTGCACGGGGTGTATCTGGATGTCGTTGGTGTGTGCACAAGAGGGCCCTTAAGCCCACATGTAAAGAAGACTAATGGTGACGGGGACAAAGAAATCTGTGCCTTGCTATTTGTGCAGTTTGCTATATAAGGGCTATCGGCCATCACACTCTCTTTTTTTGCCTGTATCAGCACTGTTTCGGCACTCAAGGCAATTGGCCTACTCTAAATTTTGCTGACATTGGGACATCTCCTCGGCCTATGGTGGGCTTGGAGACCAGAAGCGCTGGAGGTGATACAGCGGACAGTTTCCCCCCTTGTTCCTGATGGGTTAGACATCCCCAGGGGAGAGTGGAGAGTGCCATGTTTGGGCCTATGAGCCCTCGTATGGATCTGTCCACCTGCATGGAATTTTTGCAGGGCCGCTAGAGGTGTGGCTTCTGTGATATGGGCTAAGCGCCAGTTGTGGCTGTGAAACAGATTGGCAGACACGATCTCCAAGTCCAGTTTGACAAGGTTACCCTTTAAGGGTTCTTATTCGGCAGTGAGTTGGGGAAGATGGTGAATAGATGAATCCAAAATTCTGCCATTGCCAGAGGACAGGAAAGCAGTGCTGTATTCTTTTAGAGCTAAGGGCTGCTCAGGGATTCCTCCTGCTTTTGCCATTACAGAGGAGCAGGTTACCATGAAAATGTTTTCCTGGTGCAATCTGTTTGGCACGGTGGCTCTTGTGCCAACAGATTGCACTAGGAAACAGAAGTGACTGCAGAAGAAGACCATACGGCCCATCCTGTCTGCCCAGCAAGCTTTCACAGTTATTTTTCTCACACTTATCTGTTACTCGGACCGCTGAGGTCAGGGCCCTTATTGGTAACTTTTTGGTTCTAATTTTCCTTCCACCCCCGCCATTGATGTAGAGAGCAGTGCTGGAGCTGCATAAAAGTGAAGCATGAAGCCTAACTGGTTAGGGGTAGTAACCGCAGCAATAAGCAAGCTACTCCCACGCTTATGTTTACCCAGCCTGTGCAATTTAGTCCTTGTTGGTTGTCTTAATATAAAACCTCATTTCTTCATTCCCCCCTGCCGTTGAAGCAGTGAGCTGTGCTGTATATGTATTCAAAGTGAAGTATTGGTTCGGGGTAGTAACCGCCGCAACAAGCAAGCTACTCCCACGCTTATTTGTGAATGCAAATCCTTTGTCCCACATTTCCTCTTGCCATTGAAGCATAGAGTAATGTTGGAGTCGTATTAACCATGTGTATGTTTATTAATCACCAGGAAGTAGCCATCATTCCCGCAAGCCACCCCCATGCCTCTTCTATTCATTCACATCCGAGACTTTATGGATCCACAGTGTTTATCCCATGCCCCTTTGAAATCCTTCACAGTTTTAGTCTTCACCATTTCCTCTGGAAGGGCATTCCAGGCATCCACCACCCTCTCCGTGAAGAAATTCTTCCTGACATTAGTTCTGAGTCTTCCTCCCTGGAGTTTTAAATTGTGACCTCTGGTTCTGCTGATTTTTTTTTTTTTTGTAATGGAAAAGGTTTGTCGTTGACTTTGGATCATTAAAACCTTTCAAGTATCTGAAGGTCTATATCATATCACCCCTGTTCCTCCTTTCCTCCAGGGTATACATATTTAGATTCTTCAATCTCTCCTCATAAGGCATTCGATGAAGACCATACACCTTTTTGGTTGCCCTTCTCTGGACCACCTCCATCCTGTCTCTGTCCCTTCGGAGATACGGTCTCCAGAACTGAGCACAGTATTTCAGGTGAGGCCTCACCAAGGACCTGTACAAAGGGATAATCATTTCCCTTTTCCTACTCGATATTCCTCTCTATGCAGCCCAACATTCTTCTGGCTTTAGCTATCACGTCACATTTTCGCCAACTTCAGATCATTAGACGCTATCACCCTAAGGTCTCTTTCCTGATCCGTGCACATCAGCCCTTCACCCCCCATTGAATACATTTTCTTTCGGATTTCCACTCCCCATATGCATGACTCTTTGCTTCTTGGCATTGAATCTCAGCTTCCATATCTTCAACCAGTCTTCCAACTTCCTTAAATCCCGTCTCATTCTCTCCACTCCTTCCAGCGCGTCCACTCTGTTGCAGATCTTAGTATCATCCGCAGAAGGACAAACCTTACCTTCTATCCTGTCCGCGATGTCGCTCACAAAGATATTGAACAGGACCGGTCCCAACACCGACCCTTGCAGCACTCTGCTCATTACTGCTCTCTCTTCTGAGTAAGTTCCATTTACCATCACACATTGTCTTCTGTCCTTCAACCAGTTTGCTATCCAGGCCACCACCTTGGCACTCACTCCCAAGCTTCTCGTTTTATTCACTAACCTCCTGTGCGGGACCGTATCAAAAGCTTTGCTAAAATCCAAGAAGATGTCATTGAATGCTCTTCCTCGATCCAATTCCTTAGTCACCCAATCAAAAAAGTCTCTCAGATTCGTCTGACAGGACCTTCCCTTGGTGAAACCATGCTGCCTCTGGTCCATCAATTCTGCTGCTTGTAGATAGTTCACTATTCTTTCCTTCAGCAGCGACTCCAATACTTTTTTCACACCTTCGAGGTGAGGCTAACCGGCCTGTAGTTTCCAGCCTCCTCTCTGCTCCCACTCTTGTGAAGAGGGACCACCGTTGCTCTTCTCCAATCACTCGGCACCACTGCCGTTTCCAGGGATCTATTGAACAGGTCACTCAGCGGAGCTGCCAGTACATCTCTGAGCTCCCTCAGTATCCTGGGATGAACCTCATCAGGCCCCATGACTTTGTCCCCTTTCAGTTTTCCTAGTTCTTCCCATACATTTTCTTCCGTAATCGGAGTTTCATCCATTCAACTCCCCTCCAGTTTCTTGTTAACTAGCATCGGTCCTTCTCCGGGGTCGTCTTTAGTGAACACCGAACTGAAGTATTCATTTAATATTTCTGCCATTTCTTCATCTGTCTCCACCCATTGAACCTTTTCACCTTTCAATTTCACTATACCACTTTGGACATAAGAACATAAGAAATTGCCATGCTGGGTAGACCAAGGATCCATCAAGCCCAGCATCCTGTTTCCAACAGAGGCCAAACCAGGCCACAAGAACCTGGCAATTACCTAAACACTAAGAAGATCCCATGCTACTGATGCAATTAATAGCAGTGGCTATTCCCTAAGTAAACTTGATTAATAGCCGTTAATGGACTTCTCCTCCAAGAACTTATCCAAACCTTTTTTGAACCCAGTTACACTAACTGCACTAACCTCATCCTCTGGCAACAAATTCCAGATATAAATTCCAGATACATCTCCTTTCACTGATTATCCGAAAAATGTTTTGTCACCTTGCTTTACTTCTTTGGCAATCCTTTCTTCCGCTTGACTTTTCAATTTCTTGATTAATTTCTTCGTCTCCCTCAGTTTTACCAGATATTCTTCCTTGTGATCCTCCCTTTGGGATCTTTTATATTTCTTTAATGCTGTTCTTTTAACTTTTATTTTATCAGCCACCTCCTTTGAGAACCAGATAGGTTTCATTCTTTTCTTGCTTTTCTTTACTTTTCTAACATATAGATTAGTCACTTCAGAAATTGCTCCTTTTAGTTTGGCCCACAGTTGTTCTCCCATCCTTCTAGTTCTTCCTCCAGGTACTTCCCCATTTCAACAAAGTCTGTGTTTTTGAAACACAAAACCCTGGTTTTCATGCGACTTCTCCGTATTGTATTAGTGATGTGAAACCATACCGTTTGATCACTGGTGCTGAGGTAGGCACCCACCCAGACATTATCTCCATTAGTGAGCACTAAATCGAGTATAGCTCCCTCCCTCGTAGGTTCCATCACTATTTGTTTGAACAGAGCCCCTTGCAGGGCATCCACTATCTCTCTACTACTATTAGATTCCGCAGAAGGGATTCTCCAGTCTACATCCGGCAGATTAAAATCTCCAACAATCACCACTTCTCCCTTCTTATTCATCTTGTGGATGTCTTCAATCAGATCTCTGTCTAGTACTTCCATTTGCGTTGGAGGCCTGTAAACCATGCCATTTCTGCAAGTGACTCCAGGGGTGGTACAGCTTAGGACTGTACCTTCCTTTTTACGGAAAGTGGTTTCAGAGTTTCATTTGAATCGGTCTATTTCCCTGCCCATGCTGGACAGGGATAGACGACTAACAGCCCATTGAGTGAAATGTCATCACCGCTGCCTCTGTGGATACAGATGTCTCGTTACCTAGACAAGTCAAAGTGCATTCCACTAGACCATGAGTGCTTGACGACTAATAGTCATGTTCGAGTATAATCAGTTTCTCCATAGTTTGACTTTTCCAGAGAATACTGGCGGGCTGATGTCAGGGCAGGACTATATGTTCTTGATGTCAGCTTTACTCCATTTGTATTTGCTGCAAGGGAGGCATAACTAGCTGGTGTGGACTGGCCTGCCTTCCTTACAGCAAAATAAATTTTCAGGTAGATAGTAACTTCTCCTTGTGTTGTGGGATCACAAAAGCTAGTTTGCTATCAAATATCTTACTACAACTCGACCTAAGAAAATACATTCAGTTCAGTCCTTTTCACATACTCAGTCTGCCTGGTACCTCACAATCTGCACTCTTTGACTTAAGTTGACCTTGAGTTCTTGCAGTGTTGCTCTTAAATAAGAGATTGCTAGATCTGAAATACATCGCTAGATCTGAGCGACCCACTTCGTCTTCACGCACCACTGAGACCCATCAGAGCCAGCTGTTTGGGCACCTTATATACACGTCCAGCCAAGTCACAGCTCAAGAAACGAGCTTTCTCGACTGCCAGCCCCTCTCTTTGGAACGCCCTCCCCACGGACCTTCGTCTAGAAACCTGTAATCGAACATTCAAAAAGAAGCTTAAAACTTGGCTTTTCACTAAAGCCTTCACTTAAAGGTCTCCCCCTTAGGGACTAACTTACGCATTTCATACTCCAAGACGCCAGATGTCGCATGCTGTAACCTTAAATCCTCCTAATTAGTTAGATTTTATACTGTTAGGCCATAAGTCAGAACTCTAAACTTTTATTGGTTAGCTGATATCTGTAATAAGTTATAAGTTATCTGTAATAATTTATTTTTAATTTTAAGGTCTTTCTTAGCTTACTATTAGTTCTGTTATAAGTTACAAGTTATATGTAATAATTTAATTTAATTTCAACTTTTAAGTTTTTCTTATCTTATCTACAAGTTCTTCGAAGTTAGCCCTATTAATTGTTCCTTCCTGTTCGATGTAATTTCCAACTTAGTTCTATGTAAACCGACGTGATATCTACCAGTACATGAACGTCGGTATATAAAAGCCTTTAAATAAATAAATAAATAAATAAATAAATAAATTGCTGCCTGCTGGAGTCTTTTTCTGTTCATAGAACACTCCTTGAGACAAACAAGGTGCTTTAGCAGGGAGCTGGATAATTTTTTTACATTTTCTTACACCACATTTGCTGACATACTGTGCATAACACTGCAACCACTGCCATGAGTATGCTCAGTATAGTCCCACTCGGACAAAACCATGCTTACAAACTGCACGGGAGTGACTTGAATGTACCAATTAATTACTAACCTAAGGGTACAGAGGTCTGAAACCTGATTGGTTGAAAATGGTTAGTGTTGCATAAGTGCGTGCATTAATTTCCTTGAGGGCCCTATAGCAGTTGCACTGCACAGACCGTTGGCACTACAGGTTATTGAAGATATTGGGGTATTCAGAAAAAAGGTGAGCGCACTATTTTAGGCAGGCTTTTCCAACTAGTGTGAAATTTAATGCTTAATGTTGCACAACAGGAATTAATTTTTTTAATTGTATTTGTTTTTATTTTGATTACAATTTGTGTTTTATTGATGTTTTATTGCTAAAGATATGTGCTAATATTTTTATATTTTAAATATTGTAATCCGCCTAACTTGCTGTGGCGATAAATGCAAAATATAAACATTTTTTTTTTAATACTTATGAACATAAGGCTTGTACTATTGGGTCAGACCAAGGCTCCATCAAGCCCACTATCCTACTTCCAACCGTGGCCAAGCCAGGTCACAAATACATGGCAGGATCCTAAGGGGTAAATAAATTGTATGTTGCTTATCCCAAGAATAAGCAGTGGATGTTGCACTGTTAGCAGCTTCTTGCATTGTGCTGGTTAAGAGAAGTGGGGGTGATAGTAGCAGTGTGTGAGTATGTGGCTTCTAACCAGGACCCACTGCAGTCCTCCTCTCCCTCAAAGGCAGGCATCCTGTTTGGAAGGATGGGAATGAAGAAAAGGGGTAACCAGTATTGCTTTAACATTTCTACATGGGGTAACCTGCACAGAGCAGGAATTACTGCCCTAAAGAGAAGGCATGGGAGTAACCTGCACAGAGGGTCAGTTACTACCCTAAACAGAAGGCGTGGGGGTAACCTGCATGGAGCGGCAGTTTCTGCCCTAAACAGAAGGCGTGGGGGTAACCTGCACGGAGCGGCAGTTACTACCCTTAACAGAAGGCACGGGGGTAACCTGCACGGAGCGGCAGTTACTACCCTTAACAGAAGGCATGGGGGTAACCTGCATGGAGCGGCAGTTACTACCCTTAACAGAAACATGGGGGTAACCTGCATGGAGCAGCAGTTACTACCCTTAACAGAAGGCATGGGGTAACCTGCACGGAGCGGCAGTTACTGCCCTTAACAGAAGGCACGGGGGTAACCTGCACGGAGCGGCAGTTACTACCCTTAACAGAAGGCATGGGGGTAACCTGCATGGAGTGGCAGTTTACTACCCTTAACAGAAGGCATGGGGGTAACCTGCATGGAGCAGTTTGGATAGACCATTTGGTCTTTATGTGTCATCATGGCTATGTTACTATGATGTTACTGCTTTGGAGCTTCATATCATGATCATTAGTTCTCAAATCTTTTTTTTTCTCTTGAAAAGGTTTGCTTTTCCCAGCCTAGTGGCTAAGTACTATTCTGTACCAGTGTTTGGGCCTTTGATTAACTCATGGACTGAAGTCTATGGAAGTGATACCAGTGAAGTGGATCCAGTACACATTGAATACAGAGCATCTACCGAAGCACACACTGATTTGTGTAATTGCAGGGGAGGATCTGATGCCATCCTGCAGCTGGAGGCTACAATCAGGATATTCCAGACGTGTTCTTTCTCCCTCTTTTTTCTGTACTCTATCACAAAAATCCATGCAGTATAGAAAAAATCAGTACATTTGGCAACCCTTGTAATGGCTCTGGAACGGAGAGTTTGGTTGATCTGTACCTGGACAGGTGCCTAATCCTAGCAAAATCGGTGCGGAGAGCAAGGTGGCCATGGGCAGGGGAGTACGGGTCAGTGCAAGAGATGGGGGGGGGGAAGTTAGTTCCTGCCCAGAATTTGGACTTCCCGTGGGCTTGCTTTGACACATAAAGGATGCTCAAGCTTCAGAGGTGAGTGTGAGTTTTGTTGGCTGCGTCGTGTCCCTTTCTGTATTAGGAATTGGTGTTGTGGGTGAGTCTTGCTGTCAAAGTGGTCACCTCAGTCTCAGGTTTAATGAACGAGGCTCCTATTACAGGAAACCACAGCCAGTCTGGCCTGAGGGTTTGTGATCAGGAGCCTGCAGGTGGGAGTTCAGCTCGAGTCATGCATTTGGATAACAGTAATGATGGATGGGAGCGCACTATCGGGATCAGGAGTCTGCGGGTGCATTTGGATCGCAGTAATGATGGACGGGAGCGCACTATCGGGATCAGGAGGCTGAGGGTGGGAGTTCAGCTCGAGTCACGTATTTGGATGGCAGTAATGATGGATGGGAGCGCACTATCGGGATCAGGAGGCTGAGGGTGGGAGTTCAGCTCGAGTCACGCATTTGGATAACAGTAATGATGGACGGGAGCGCACTATCGGGATCAGGAGGCTGAGGGTGGGAGTTCAGCTCGAGTCGCGCATTTGGATAACAGTAATGATGGATGGGAGCGCACTATCGGGATCAGGAGGCTGAGGGTGGGAGTTCAGCTCGAGTCACGCATTTGGATAACAGTAATGATGGACGGGATCAGGAGGCTGAGGGTGGGAGTTCAGCTCGAGTCACGCATTTGGATAGCAGTAATGATGGACGGGATCAGGAGGCTGAGGGTGGGAGTTCAGCTCGAGTCACGCATTTGGATAACAGTAATGATGGACGGGAGCGCACTATCGGGATCAGGAGGCTGAGGGTGGGAGTTCAGCTCGAGTCACGCATTTGGATAACAGTAATGATGGACGGGAGCGCACTATCGGGATCAGGAGGCTGAGGGTGGGAGTTCAGCTCGAGTCGCGCATTTGGATAGCAGTAATGATGGACGGGAGCGCACTATCGGGATCAGGAGGCTGAGGGTGGGAGTTCAGCTCGAGTCGCGCATTTGGATAGCAGTAATGATGGACGGGAGCGCACTATCGGGATCAGGAGGCTGAGGGTGGGAGTTCAGCTCGAGTCACGCATTTGGATAGCAGTAATGATGGACGGGAGCGCACTATCGGGATCAGGAGGCTGAGGGTGGGAGTTCAGCTCGAGTCGCGCATTTGGATAACAGTAATGATGGACGGGATCAGGAGGCTGAGGGTGGGAGTTCAGCTCGAGTCACGCATTTGGATAACAGTAATGATGGACGGGATCAGGAGGCTGAGGGTGGGAGTTCAGCTCGAGTCGCGCATTTGGATAACAGTAATGATGGACGGGATCAGGAGGCTGAGGGTGGGAGTTCAGCTCGAGTCGCGCATTTGGATAACAGTAATGATGGACGGGATCAGGAGGCTGAGGGTGGGAGTTCAGCTCGAGTCACGCATTTGGATAACAGTAATGATGGACGGGAGTGCACTATCGGGATCAGGAGGCTGAGGGGACTTGGACTCTGTGGGAAGTAAGGGCCATTAGAAAGAAGCTTCTAACCTTTTTTTCCTCATTTTCAAGGTGAAGCTGTCCGCATATATTAATCTCCAGGGAGGGTCCAGGCATTCTCAAGTGGCTGAAGAGGCGAGGCTATTGCTAAGGTGGGCGGAGAAACACGAGGATGTTCTTGGTGATGTACAGACAGAGACCTTCCTCGGCTGCAGTTTGCACTTGCACACATCCTTGTGTGCATATATATATATATATATATATATTTATTTTTTTTTGTTCCACTGGGAAAACTATCTGCAAATTAGCAGGTGTAAATGTGTGCAGGTGAATTTTCTGGGATAATTTTCAAGGTGAAAGTTTGCTTTATTTATTTATTTAAATCCTTTTAATACACCGATGCTCAAGACCTGGTCCTATCGTACCGGTTTACAGTAAACTAGGGGGAACCAATTAACAGAGCAAATAAAAACAAAAGTTACATTATAACAGGGAATGTGGAACTAGGCTGTTAGAATTTGTTTAACCTATCTTTTCTCTAACGGGAGAGGAGGGCAAAAGCAGGAGAGGGTGCTTACAGTATAAGAATTATGTACAAATTTACCTAGTGTATATGAAATTAAGCAAGATTATGAGAGTGCAATTAGTCGGACAACAGTTCCTTTGAGTTGCGGAAATGGACGCATCCGTGAGGCAGGAGACTGTGGGGGTGACCCTGAGGCTTTTTTAAGGGTAAGCTTGGGCGAATAGCCAAGTTTTTAATTTTTTTCTGAACGTGATATGGCAATGTTCCTGGCGGAGATCTGGCGGGAGGGAGTTCCAGTGATGCGGACCAGCAGTAGATAGTGCTCGTTTTTCAATAGAGTTGTGAAAAATGGATTTTTTGGGGGGAACCTGGAGGGAGTCTCTATATGCAGATCTGGTGGGTCTTGCAGAGGAGTGTGGTTTGAGGGGTATGGTAAGTTGGAGCGGGGATTCTTGAAATAAGGTTTTGTGGATAATAGTGAGTGTCTTGAAGAGAATTCTGTAGTGAATGGGTAGCCAGTGAAGTATTTTTAGAATTGGGGTGATGTGGTCCATGCGGCGAGAGTTTGAAAACTGAGGCAAAGTCCATAAGTAAAAAAATATCCTGAGACTTTGCACCAAGGCCAGTTGTAACCTCGTTATGCCCATAGCAAAAGAGCAAACCAGAGCTAGAAGTCATTCCGGAGCTGTCGCTTTCCCAGACTACCTTGAGGTAATCTGAGATGATTACTCCTAGCTCTCAAGGTGCTTGATGCTTTCCAGTTCTTCTCTTTGTAACTGACAGGTGACCAATGGAGTTTTACGTCCCCATTGACGGATTTTACACTGTTAGCATTGGAGCTCATGCTGGAGGGCTTTCAGGAGCTGGGGGTGCACACTGGCAGTCTCCTGGCCATGGCCAAGGCTGGAGGGCTTTCAGGAGCTGGGGGTGCACACTGGCAGTCTCCTGGCCATGGCCAAGGCTGGAGGGCTTTCAGGAGCTGGGGCTGTACACACTGGCAGTCTCCTGGCCATGGCCAAGGCTGGAGGGCTTTCAGGAGCTGGGGGTGCACACTGGCAGTCTCCTGGCCATGGCAAGGCTGGAGGGCTTTCAGGAGCTGGGGGTGCACACTGGCAGTCTCCTGGCCATGGCCAAGGCTGGAGGGCTTTCAGGAGCTGGGGGTGCTACACTAGCCATGGCCAAAGCTGTAAAGGGTGCAGGCAGCACGTGCTGGAGGGATTGTAGTAGCGGGGGGTGTGTGTACACCAGGAAATCCCCTGCCGTTTCTACTCTGGTGTAAGAAGTTCCTGTACCTCCTCTAGAAGTGGATTTATAATCATTTCACCTTTATCAGCTGTATTTCCTGCCTTAGAGCCAGCAGCTTCCTCTTCAGTTAAAAAGAAAGTCAGAGTCATTGGAAGTGTCCCAACGCAAATGTCAACATCAAGTCAACTGCAGCAAGAAAAGAGGAATTGGATGCAGGAAGCATTGCAGATCTTCTACACGTGTAAAAGGTCCCAGTGAGCCCCTGCCTGCCTGCAGTCTGCAGCACAGCTGGATAAGGTCCTAAGGGATAGCAGGGTCGGGCCTCCAGGTCTCTCACTAGGCCCAGCCTCCAGATAGGGAGTCATGAGGACACATCTGGACTCTGTTGGATGCTAATGAGACCCCATATAGATTCTGGAGGATAGCCAGGTCCAGTCTCACTGAGAACGCAGCTGGACTCGGCCACTTGTGGACCGGGTCCCTATTCAAGCAGACATGGAGTCTGGGGGACAGACATGTTAGTTCCTAATGCGATCACAGGGAGTATGAAAAGATTCACAAATGCAAACAAATCACAAAAAGCAAATATGGTGAATCCAGTCCTAAATATTTTCACAAACACTGCATGTAGTGTTACTACTCCTTGCAGGTGTGGATACTTGTATGACACGTTCTCTGATCAGCTCGCGTGCACTGCAAAGCAGACAAAGAACGAGGAAACGCCCTTTGTATAAAATATTCATGGGGAGATGTTATAGGACTTGGTAGAACCGCATTGTAGCTGCAGGAACGGGCTCAGAGAATCGCCCCTGTAACCTTTCTCTGTATTGTTTGGAAGGATGCGTGAGTGGGGTTGGTACGGACGGTAAGGACGTGCATATTTGCAGAGTTTGGCGCCTATGCATGTTTTGGGCTACCTGCAAAAAGCAGATGCAATCGGCGTGAGTCATTTTTCAAGGGGCAATAATCAAAGCAAATTTGCCAGCGTAGTCTTGCTCTGATTCTCGGTTGAAGTCCCCATGGGGTTCGTACCAACGTGGCCGGTTTGATTCTTGCCTCCGCAATGGGGCCGATGCAATACAGTGTGGCTCAGCCGAGGGCACTGTTTAACACGCAGTTGGACGCGGGTTGTGTAGGCGCGTCCACAGCCCCTTGTACTATTAAGTTGATTAAGGCCTCCACAATGCCCGCCCAACGCCCTGGGAAACTTAGTTATTCACTCTACATGCAGTGAAAAAAAGATGTGCGTCCAATACACCCGGAGAAGGCATTAATTTCTGAGCATCCTAACAAGTTGTGCAGAAAAGCTGAAAATTCTGCTTTTCTGTAAATCCTCCGACTTTATATCGTGGTGATGTGAAGTCTGAGGAATGACAGATTAAAAATTTTTATTATTTTTTTAAATGTCCCGTTGGTCAGGTTCGGGAAATGGACGCTCAGTTAACCGATGTCCGTTTTCCGAACCTGTGGCTGTGCGCCAATTAGGAAAATGGATGCCGATAAATTTAGCGTCTGTTTTCTTAACCAGAGGACGGGTGCGGACAGGCGACTTCTCCCGGGCTCTCGCGCAGTCGACCCTAGCGTCTCCTTGACAGTGCGACCCCTAATTTTAATATTGCACGGCGCCCCCAGGAGAGGTGCCTGGGAGCACGTTAGGAAAGCGGGCACTGAACACTCACCACCGGCTTTCAGCGCATTTTTTTTCCGCATCGACCCCCAAGGTGAGAAAAGCAACCTCCAAGGAAATGCGTGAACTAATGCAACGCCGGTGCTGTGTTTCACCCGTACAGGGGCTGCTTCAGGGTATTTCCCATGTTCCCAGGCCTTTCACCCCTTCCTCTCCCTATGTCCAGTAGCACCTTCAGGGTAATAGACTATAGGAACACATTAAATGCTTTACATTATGCTAATTGGTATTCTAGCAGCCGGTTGTATGTTTATTCTTCTTGATATGGTTCTGTTGCTTTTAAATGTTGTTTAGAATTATTTTACATATTAGCATGTATTTTAATCAAGTTGACTGAGAAAATAGCCACTGCTATTACTAGCAACGGCAACATGGGATTGGCTTAGTTTTGGATACTTGCCAGGTTCTTATGGCCTGGATTGGCCACTGTTGGAAACAGGATGCTGGGCTTGATGGACCCTTGGTCTGACCCAGTATGGCAGTTTCTTATGTTCTTACGAGACCACACCTGCTGCCTGGGAAAGAGCTTTGTTAGGTCCTAGTGAGACTACACCTGCAGTCTGGGGGGCAGCTGTGTGGGGTCCTAATGAGATCAAACCTGAGGTTTGAGGGACAGACGTGTTAGTTCCTAGTGAGACCTTTCTTAAAACCCGGGAACTAGCTGTATCAGGTCGTGGTGAGACCACGTTTGGTACCTGAGTAACAACTGTGTCAGTTTCTAATGAGACCACACCTGAAATCTGGAGAACAGCTCTGTCAGGCACTATTGAGACCACATCTGAAACCTGAGGATCAGCTTTGTTACGTTCTGATGAGACCACACCTGGAATCTGTGGGACCACTTTGTCAGGTCCTGGTGAAGATCATATCTGAAGTGTGTGGAACACCTGTATCAGTTTTCGCTCAGACCCCCCATTCCTGGAATCTGTGGGACCACTTTGTCAGGTCCTGGTGAGGATCATAGGTGAAGTGAATCTGGGGGGCAGCTTTGTCAGTTCCTGTGAGACCACACTTGGGTTCTGGGGGATATAAAACCATATGTGGCGTGTGAGGCACAGCTGTATTGAGATTGAGGGCTAGGAATTTAAAATCCTAGCGAGACCACATCTCAAGCACATGGGACTTATATCAGATTTTATCAAAATCACACCTGGAGTATTGGCTACAGCCATATATGACCTTAATGAAACCCTGCCTGGAGTATGGGTTACAGGTTAAGATTGTCCTAGTGAGACTGTACAGTGTGTGTGGGAGGGAGGAAGGAGAGACAGCTGTTTGATATCCTAGTGAGAGCATGCCTGGGGTATGGGGAACAGTTGTATTTAATTCTGGTGAGACTGTAGTGTGTGTGTGTGTGTGTGTGTGTGTGTGTGAGAGGGAGGAAGGAGAGACAGCTGTTTGATATCCTATTTAATTCTGGTGAGACTACACCTGGAGTGTGTGGTACAGTCATAGTCACAGTGAGATGACTTCCAGAGATCAGGGTAATGATGGTTACTCAACTTTGATGAACACGACACCCCCAATTCTAACTCCTGAGAGGAGAAAAACTGTATTGCTGGGTCACAGAAAGAAGAAGTTGTGGGCTGGTGAGACAGTGAAAGGTTACTTACTCGTGCAACACCTGTGCTTCACGTGTTCTCTATTTAGTTGCTGTGGTGTCCCACTAATATCTGTGCTCTGATGTTGCATCCCTGCACAAAGGCAATGCATTTTCATGAAGTCCTAGGCAGCGGATCTTTCCTGGCACATCACAGGTTGGGAAGAAACACAGCCAGCAGGAGCCTCGTGCTTAGAGGGGTAGAAAAGTATCAGAAGGGGGCGTGGGCCAGAACCAGCCCATGGGCATGATAGGTTCAACCTTCCTTCCTCTTACTTATCCCCCATGGACACTACAACCCAGCGTCATTAGCAATGGCCTGATGCCTTGCTCGTTAGTGCTTCACTTTGCCCTTCTTCTGGTGGTGGTGGCAGCTGGAGCCATCATTCAGGCATGGTCCACTGATGGCTTAGGAGTTGCAGGGCTAAAGAGCACGAGGACGGGTGATTTAAGGAGAAAGATCAGAATCTGATGTTCCTTCAGTCATCAATCTTTGTGCTCTTTACCCATCCCCTACCAGCTCCATAAAATAACAAACTGATGGTGGAAGGTAAGTAGGCAGTGAAATGCTGATGGTGGTAGAGCTGTGCCTCTCTTTTGTAACACTGACTAGATCAGTAGTGTGAGTAAAATCTCTCTTTCCCTGCTGCTTCTTGATGAGGTAGAGATTTCCCAAAACGTCCTTAGTTGTGTATTTATTGAGGAGCTGCAAGGTCCCTGATGCAGGTGAGAACTTGTGATGTAGCCCTGGTGCACTGATGCACTGAGGAGCTGCAAGGTCCCTGATGCAGGTGAGAACTTGTGATGTAGCCCTGGTGCACTGATGCACTGAGGAGCTGCAAGGTCCCTGATGCAGGTGAGAACTTGTGATGTAGCCCTGGTGCACTGATGCACTGAGGAGCTGCAAGGTCCCTGATGCAGGTGAGAACTTGTGATGTAGCACTGATGCACTGTGTCCCCTATCCTCAATGACCTGTCTTCTCACACAAAGCAGCGTAGCCTCGGCTCAGACGCTGCAGAGCAATGAGCTCAAAGCAATGCAGATCTTGCCCAGACCATCCACAGGAATAATCCAGTGCACAACAGGAGACTGCAAACCAGGGACATCTCAAGAGACAATCTGGTTTCTACTGTGATTCCAGTCCATTCACAGATGCAGGGCTGCTTCTGAACTTTTTCAATAGGTGGAGGGCAAAGGGGAGAGTTGGGAGGAGCTTTGCATGTAGTCAGAGTTTCTGTATTTCACATATAATAAAAACAGAGATGATTACAGGAAACTCATGGGTTTCAGGAGGATGTGGCAGTGAAGCAATTAAGTAAATAACTTGGGAGGGGTGATGTTGGCAAAGAAAGAAACTCATGTTTGTTGAACCTTGCTGTAATAGAGGAAATAATTTAGCTGCATTTTTTGCTTCCCTGAACCTTGGGAATATAAATAAGACAGGTGCAGGAGGCGATCAGACGTGCAGAATCTTTACTATCCTTATCAGAAACAGGGGGGTAACCTGCACAGAGCGGCAGTTACTAACCTTAACAGCATCCTGTTTCCAACAGTGGCCAATCCAGGCTTACAAGTACCTGGCAGTGGCTATTTTCTAAGTCACCTTAATTAATAGCAGGTAATGGACTTCTCCTCCAAGAACTTATCCAATCCTTTTTTAAACACAGCTATACTAACTGCACTAACCACATCCTCTGGCAACAAATTCCAGAGTTTAATTGTGCGTTGAGTAAAAAAGAACTTTCTCCGATTAGTTTTAAATGTGCCCCATGCTAACTTCATGGAGTGCCCCCTAGTCTTTCTACTATCCGAAAGAGTAAATAACCGATTCACATCTACCCGTTCTAGACCTCTCATGATTTTAAACATCTCTATCATATCCCCCCTCAGCCCTCTCTTCTCCAAGCTGAAAAGTCCTAACCTCTTTAGTCTTTCCTCATAGGGGAGCTGTTCCATCCCCTTTATCATTTTGGTAGCCCTTCTCTGTACCTTCTCCATCACAATTATATCTTTTTTGAGATGCGGCGACCAGAATTGTACACAGTATTCAAGGTGCGGTCTCACCATGGAGCGATACAGAGGCATTATGACATTTTCCGTTTTATTCACCATTCCCTTTCTAATAATTCCCAACATTCTATTTGCTTTTGTGACTGCTGCAGCACACTGAGCCGATGATTTTAAAGTATTATCCACTATGATGCCTAGATCTTTTTCCTGGGTGGTAGCTCCTAATATGGAACATAAGAACATAAGAAATGGCCAGACTGGGTCAGACCAAGGGTCCATCAAGCCCAGCATCCTGTTTCCAACAGAGGCCAAACCAGGCCACAAGAACCAGGCAATTACCCAAACACTAAGAAGATCCCATGCTACTGATGCAATTAATAGCAGAGGCTATTCCCTAAGTAAACTTGATAATAGCCATTAATGGACTTCTCCAAGAACTTTTCCAAACCTTTTTTGAACCCAGCTACACTAACTGCACTAACCACATCCTCTGGCAACAAATTCCAGAGCTTTATTGTGCATTGAGCAAAAAAGAATATTCTCCGATTAGTCTTAAATGTGCTACTTGCTAACTTCATGGAATGCCCCTAGTCCTTCTATTATTTGAAAGTGTAAATAACCGAGTCACATCTACTCATTCAAGACCTCTCATGATCTTAAAGACCTCTATCATATTCCGCCTCAGCCGTCTCTTCTCCAAGTTGAACAGCCCTAACGTCTTCAGCCTTTCCTCATAGATGAGCTGTTCCATCCCAGTCAATATTGGGGTAATTGAACTCTAACAAAACAATGAAGCAAAACCTTGCACATCAGCAAGTAACCCAAAATGAACTTGCAAGGATAAATCTAATAGTTCCACCAGAGTTCAAGTATATCATGTAAATGTTTATTTCCACAACTGTAATAAATGGCAACTCCACATTTATCTAAATCAATTTGTATAAGTCCCCCCACACGGTCCTGTGTTTCGCTGGTGGCTGCATCGGGAGGGACCACAATTATCAGTATAATCTACAATACAAAAGTATAGCATTGGTGAAACTAACATACATACGGCTACTTATTCCTAATAACAATCATTCTGTCTGTACATACCTTTTGCATAAGTCACGGAGCGCAAATGCCCTCATCACTGTCAACGTTTTTGAAGAAGAGGATTGGCGCCAAAACAGATTACATCGCGAGATCCTCGGACCAATCACCACCCCCACTCACTCAACCAAACAGGTGCCATTCGATTTCTTTATTCAGGCCTCTGGGATGAATCGTGTCTAACGTAAAGATCCAACTTTGCTCCCTTCTACCCAGCAATTCAGCATAGGCTCCTCCCCTAAACGGGGAAATGGTATGGCCGGAGTGAGCCCAGTGAGACACCAATGGTTCATCAATTCTCAAAAGCCGAATATTGGAGCAGTGTTCGATTATGCGGGTTTTGTGTGTGTATGTGTGTGTATATGTATATGTGTGTGTGTATATGTATATGTGTGTGTGTATATGTATATGTGTGTGTGTATATGTATATGTGTGTGTATGTATGTATATGTGTATGTCTGTATATGTGTGTGTGTGCTTGTATGTGTATATATATGTGTGTGTGTATGTCTGTATGTGTGTATGTCTGTATGTATTTATTTATTTATTTATTTATTTAGCATTTTTATATACCGACTTTCCAATAACAGAATTACTGATCAATTCGGTTTACATTTTAACAGAACAATAACATTGACAAGTAAATGTCTTACAAAGAACAGGTCGATATAACTTGGATAAGATTTTTGACAATTTAAAATATATCGGACGATATTTTAAATCGTCAAAAAACGTATGCGTCAAAAAATGTATGTGTCTGTGTGTTTGTGTGTGTGTGCTTGTATGTGTATGTATGTGTGTTTGTGTGTGTGTGTGTTTGTATGTGTATGTATGTGTGTATAGGTGTGTGTGTATGTGTCTGTGTATGTGTGTGTGTCTGTGTGTGTGTATATATATCTGTGTATGTGTGTGTGTGTGTTTATATGTGTGTGTGTGTTTATATGTGTGTGTGTGTCTGTGTATATATGTGTGTATGTGTTTGTATGTGTGTATGTGCTTGTATGTGTGTGCATGTGTATATGTATGTGTGTGTGTAAATGTATATGTGTGTGTATATGTGTATGTTATAGTTAAACATGTTGTAGTTTAAAGTTATTGTATTGCTAGTATCATGACCCCTCCATCATAATTGTTCTCCTTAAGATATCTTTATTAATATAGTTGTCTAAGTAACCTTTTATACTCCCTGTTCTCATATACATATATATCCCTTGTATTTTATTGCATAGATCTATTTATTTCACTTATATCTACTGTATATTTGTTTTCCACATGTGGTCTACTGTTCTTTGTAAGGGGCTTTGCCCATAAGTTATTAGTTGTATGTAAACCGATACGATGTGCAAACGGCTATCGGTATATAAGAAATCTCAAATAAATAAATAAATAAAAATGTGTGTGTGTATATGTGTATGTGTGTGTGTGTATATGTGTGTGTATATTAGAGATGTGAATCATGTGATCGATCGTCTTAACGATCGATTTTGGCTGGGGGGGGGAGGGAATCGGATTGTCGCAGTTTCGTTTTTTTAAATATCGTGTAAATCGTAAATAGGGGGAGGGCGGGAAAACCAGCACACTAAAACATCCCTAAAACCCACACGACCCTTTAAAATAAATCCCCCACACTCCCGAACCCCCCCAAAATGTCTTAAATTACCTGGGGTCCAGTGGGGGGGTCCCGTTGTGATCTTCCACTCTCGGGCAACGGGTGCGTTGATAGAAATGGCGCCGGCGCTACCTTTGCCCTGTCATATGACAGGGCAAAGGTAGCGCCGGCGCCATTTTGCCCCCTGTCCCCCGACGTCACGAGCGTAGGAGATCGCTCCCGGACCCCCGCTGGACCCCCAGGGACTTTTGGCCAGCTTGGGGGGGCCTCCTGCACTCGAATTGTGTTGCCGTACGCCCGGCGCCATTTTGCAATATGGCGCCATTTTGCAAAATGGCGCCGGCCGTACGGCAACACGATTCGAGTGCAGGAGGGTCGGGGTGGGTTTTAGGGATGTTTTAGTGTGCCGGTTTTCCCGCCCTCCCCCTTCCCCTCCCCCTTTCCCCGATTTACGATTTTTGACGATAAATCGGGGGAATTCCTATTAAATATTGCCTCTGATTTTTGACAATTTAAAATATATCGGACGATATTTTAAATCGTCAAAAAACGATTCACATCCCTAGTGTATATGTCTGCGTATGTGTATATGTGTGTGTGTGTTTGTATGCGTGTTTGTATGTGTGTGTGCTTGTAAGTGTATGTGTTTGTGTATATGTGTGTGTGTGTGTATATGTGTGTGTGTGTGTGTATATGTGTGTATCTGTTTGTGTATGTCTGTGTTTATGTGTGTGTGTGTGTATATGTGTGTGTGTGTGTGTATATGTGTGTATCTGTTTGTGTATGTCTGTGTTTATATGTGTGTGTGTGTATGTGTAGGTGTATATGTGTGTGTGTGTATGTGTAGGTGTATATGTGTGTGTATCTTTGTGTGTGTGTCTGTGTAGGTGTATATATGTGTGTATGTCTGTGTGTGTGTATCTTTGTGTGTATCTTTGTGTGTATCTGTGTGTGTCTGTGTGTGTATGTGTGTATGTGTATGTGTGTCTGTGTGTGTATATTTTTTTATTTATTTATTTTATTTAAACGGTTTTATATACCGACAACCGTTTGCACATTGTGTCGGTTTACATGTAACTTAAAACCAATGTATATATAGGCATTGCCTTTACAATATATGTATATATGTGTGTGTATGTCTGTGTATGTGTATATATGTGTGTATATGTGTGTGTTTATGTCTGTGTACGTGTATATGTGTGTGTATGTGTATATATGTGTGTTTATGTCTGTGTACGTGTATATGTGTGTGTACGTGTATATATGTGTTTGTGTGTGTATGTCTATGTCTGTGTATGTGTGTGTATGTCTGTGAATGTGTATATATATATATCTGTGTGTATGAGTATATATGTGTATGTGTATCTGTGTGTGTATGTCTGTGTATGTGTATTTATATGTGTATATATGTTTGTGTGTGTATCTGTGTTTTTATGTCTGTGTATGTGTATATATATATGTGTGTGTGTGTGTCTGTGTATTTGTCTGTGTATGTGTATATTTTTTTATTTATTTTATTTAAATGGTTTTATATACCGACAACCGTTTGCACATCGTGTCGGTTTACATGTAACTTAAAACCAATGTATATATAGGCATTGCCTTTACAATATATGTATATATGTGTGTATGTCTGTGTATGTGTATATATATGTGTGTGTGTGTATATATGTGTGTATATGTGTGTGTATGTCTGTGTACGTGTATATGTGTGTGTACGTGTGTATATGTGTGTGTATGTCTGTGTACGTGTATATGTGTGTATGTGTGTGTATGTCTGTGAATGTGTATATATATATATATATATATCTGTGTGTATGTGTATCTGTGTGTGTATGTCTGTGTATGTGTATTTATATGTGTGTGTATGTGTATATATGTGTTTGTGTGTGTATCTGTGTGTATATGTCTGTGTATGTGTGTATATGTGTGTGTATGTGTGTATATATATGTGTGTGTGTATATATATGTGTGTGTGTATGTATATGTGTGTGTGTGTGTATGTATATGTGTTGACCCCGGAGACGTGGCGGAGAGGTGTAGAGGAGTAGAGGTGCGCAGCTGTCGTGGAACAAACGAGCTAGACCGGAACGGAGTACCGGAGATCACGGGTACAGTCCAGGACCAGAAGGTCCTCCGGGCAGGATAGGCAGCGCCTTTACGTCCAGCTCGTGAATGGCTGCTGCAAGCGTCGAAGCAGGTGGACCTGGCGGTCACAGGAGGCGCAAATAGAGTGTCCGACTTGAGCGCAAGGGTCAAAGCCAGGGTATCCGTCCGAGGGTGGTCAGCAAAAGCAAGGGTCAGTTTCAGGTATCAGTGCAAGCGCAGTCAGGCAAGCAGAGGTCAGTTCCGGGTATCCGTCCAAGGGTGGTCAGCAAAAGCAAGGGTCAGTTTCAGGTATCAGTGCAAGCGCGGTCAGGCGAGCAGAGGTCAGTACCGGGTATCAGTGCAAGCGCGGTCAGGCGAGCAGAGGTCAGTACCGGGTATCAGTGCAAGCGCGGTCAGGCGAGCAGAGGTCAGTACTGGGTATCAGTCCGAGAAGGTACTACCTGGGTAGGAACACAGGAAGCACCACGGGAACACAGGAACAACGACAGGAACTCAGGAACAGAGAAACACAGGAACAGGCAAGGAAACGCAGGAACAACTACAGGAACTCAGGAACACAGGAACAGGCAAGGAAATGCAGGAACACTGGAACAGGCAAGGAACACAGGAACAACAACAGGAACTCAGGAACAGAGAAACACTGGAACAGGCAAAGAACACAGGAACAACGACAAGAACTCAGGAACAGAGGAACACTGGAACAGGCAAAGAACACAGGAACAACGACAAGAACTCAGGAACAGAGGAACACTGGAACAGGCAAAGAACACAGGAACAAGGATGGCAAGCTAGTGCACCCTGAGTATGTCAATCTGTTTGCCAAGGCGAGGCACTGAGGGCCGAGCCCTCGCTTATATAGTACGCTCATGTGATGTCATCTTTGCACGCCATGGTGCGGTTTCCCGCCCTTGGACCTTTAAAGGGCTGGGTGGTCAGAGCATCTGCCTAGGGGCAGACCCGACACCGAGGAGGACGCCAAGCCCCGGCGTGGAGCAAGCTGGGAGGTCGAAGGCCCTGGAGAAGCCACCGCGGGACGTCGCGGACGTAGGGAGCTGGCAGCGACAGCGGGGGAGGTCGGCCCGGGATCCGCTGGAGCGGAAGCGAGGTGAGCAGGCCCGAGCGCGGGGCCAGCACGGACGGGATGCGCAACACACCACATGCAATCAAGAAATATAAAACATTAAACATACCAATAGAAATAATATATCAGATCAGCAGATGAAGAGGTCATTATCCAATAATTAATCCATTCTGCTAAGAGAAGGGCGAGTCCTGCTGAAGTCGTAGGCGGGAACTAGAGGAGCAACATTAAGGTTGCAGGGAAACTGAGGATAAGAGTGCATGGGCAACGGTCACTGACGGGAATGATGGAAGCTTGGTGGCCTTGAGGGAAGCAAGGGCTGAGCAAGAGACGGGAGAAAAACAGGAAAGAGAGTAGGATTAAATGGTGAAATTTCAAGGTGGAAAAGGGTAAACAGTGGAGTGCCTCAGGGATCTGTACTTGGACCGGTGCTTTTCAATATATATATATATATATATATATATATATATATAAATGATCTGGAAAGGAATACGACGAGTGAGGTTATCAAATTTGATAACCTCACTCGTCAGGAGGCCCCCCCAAGCTGGCCAAAAGTTCTTTTTGGGCCGAACGAGCCGTCCGGCGCGAACGAGCCGGGAATCACGTGACGCCGGCGTCACTCGACGTGCCGCCGACGTCACATGCTTCTCGCCAAGGATTGCAGAAATGGCGTCCTCACTCCTCGCTCCATCACCAGGGAGTTGTGGTAAGTCGGGGGGGGGGGATTAAGGAGGGTGAGGGGGTTTATATTTTTATTTTGGCTCAATAATCGCGATTTCCCACATATCGAACATATCTATGTTCGATATGTGGGAAATCCGATCGTTTATGTCGAATCAATTTTTTAAGTAAAAAAAAAATATGAGTTGCGTTTTACTAATGCGGTCAATCCGAATGCACACCCCTAGTAATTAATAAGCAATAGTAGCTTGAGGTTTATTTAATGTTTGGGTACTTGCCAGATATCGGTGACTTGGATTGGCCACTGTTGGAAACAGGAAACTGGACTTGATGGATCCTTGCTCTGACTCATTATGGCTTTGTCAGGTCCTGGTGAGATTGCACCTGGAGTCTGGGGGCAGATGTGTGGGGTCCTAATGAGATCAAACCTGAAGTTTGAGGGACAGACGTATTAATTCCTAGAGAGACCAAACTTGAAACCCGGTAACTAGCTAAGTTCAAGTCCTGGTGAGACCACATTTGGTACCTGAGAAACAGCTATGTCAGTTTCTAATGAGACCACACCTAAAACTTGGGGAATAGCTTTGTCACATCCTCATGAGACCAGCCTTGAAATCTGGAGGGCAGCTTTGTCAGTTCCTGTGAAACCACACTTGGGTTCTGGGGGATATGAGACCATATGTGGCGTGTGAGGCACAGCTGTATTGAGATTAAGGGCTAGGAGTTTGAATCCTAGAGACCACATCATGCGCACATGGGACTTATGTCAGCTTCCATCAAAATCACAGCTGGAGTATTGGCTACAGCCATATATGACCTTAATGAAACCCTGCCTGGAGTATGGGTTACAGGTGAAGATTGTCCTAGTGAGACTGTACAGTGTGTGTGTGATGTGTGGGAGGGAGGAAGGAGAGACAGCTGTTTGATATCCTAGTGAGAGCATGCCTGGGGTATGGGGAACAGCTGTATTTAATTCTGGTGAGACTGTAGTGTGTGTGTGTGTGTGTGTGTGTGTGTGTGTGAGGGAGGAAGGAGAGACAGCTGTTTGATATCCTAGTGAGAGCATGCCTGAGGTATGGGGAACAGCTGTATTTAATTCTGGTGAGACTGTGCAATGTGTGTGTGGGAGGGAGGAAGGAGAAACAGCTGTTTGATATCCTAGTGAGAGCATGCCTGGGGTATGGGGAACAGCTGTATTTAATTCTGGTGAGACTGTGCAATGTGTGTGTGTGTGTGTGTGTGAGGGAGGAAGGAGAGACAGCTGTTTGATGTCCTAGTAAGAGCATGCCTGGGGTATGGGGAACAGCTGTATTTAATTCTGGTGAGACTGTGCAATGTGTGTGTGTGATGTGTGGGAGGAAGGAGAGACAGCTGTTTGATATCCTAGTGAGAGCATGCCTGGGGTATGGGGAACAGCTGTATTTAATTCTGGTGAGACTGTACAGTAGTGTGTGTGTGTGGGAGGAAGGAGAGACAGCTGTTTGATATCCTAGTGAGAGCATGCCTGGGGTATGGGGAACAGCTGTATTTAATTCTGGTGAGACTGTACAGTAGTGTGTGTGTGTGTGTGTGTGTGTGGGAGGAAGGAGAGACAGCTGTTTGATATCCTAGTGAGAGCATGCCTGGGGTATGGGGAACAGCTGTATTTAATTCTGGTGAGACTGTACAGTGTGTGTGTGTGTGTGTGTGTGGGAGGAAGGAGAGACAGCTGTTTGATATCCTATTTAATTCTGGTGAGACTACACCTGGAGTGTGTGGTACAGTCATAGTCACAGTGAGATGACTTCCAGAGATCAGGGTAATGAAGGTTACTGAACGTTGATGAAAGCAACACCCTCAATTCTAACCCCTGAGAGGAGAAAAACTGTTTTGCTGGCTCACAGAAAGAAGAAGTTGTGGGCTGGTGAGACAGTGAAAGGTTACTTACTCGTGCAACACCTGTGCTTCACGTATTCTCTATTTAGTTGCTGTGGTGTCCCACTAATATCTGTGCTCTGATGTTCCATCCCTGCACAAAGGCAATGCATTTTCATGAAGTCCTAGGCAGCGGATCTTTCCTGGCACATCACAGGTTGGGAAGAAACACAGCCAGCAGGAGCCTCGTGCTTAGAGGGGTAGAAAAGTATCAGAAGGGGGCGTGGGCCAGAACCAGCCCATGGGCATGATAGGTTCAACCTTCCTTCCTCTTACTTATCCCCCATGGACACTAAAACCCAGCGTCATTAGCAATGGCCTGATGCCTTGCTCGTTAGTGCCTCACTTTGCCCTTCTTCTGGTGGTGGTGGCAGCTGGAGCCATCATTCAGGCATGGTCCAGTGATGGCTTTGGAGTTGCAGGGCTAAAGAGCACGAGGACGGGTGATTTAAGGAGAAAGATCAGAATCTGATGTTCCTTCAGTCATCAATCTTTGTGCTCTTTACCCATCCCCTACCAGCTCCGTAAAATAACAAACTGATGGTGGAAGGTAAGCAGGCAGTGAAATGCTGATGGTGGTAGAGCTGTGCCTCTCTTTTGTAACACTGACTAGATCAGTAGTGTGAGTAAAATCTCTCTTTCCCTGCTGCTTCTTGATGAGGTAGAGATTTCACAAAACGTCCTTAGTTGTGTATTTATTGAGGAGCTGCAAGGTCCCTGATGCAGGTGAGAACTTGTGATGTAGCCCTGGTGCACTGATGCACCGAGTCCCCAATCCTCAATGACCTTTCTTCTCACACAAAGCAGCGTAGCCTCGTCTCAGACGCTGCAAAGCAATGAGCTCAAAGCAATGCAGATCTTGCCCAGAACATCCACAGGAATAATCCAGTGCACAACAGGAGACTGCAAACCAGGGACATCTCAAGAGACAATCTGGTTTCTACTGTGATTCCAGTCCATTCAAGGATGCAGGGCTGCTTCTGAACTTTTTCAATAGGTGGAGGGCAAAGGGAAGAGTTGGGAGAAGCTTTGCATGTGGTCAGAGTTTCTGTGTTTCACATATAATAAAAACAGAGATGATTACAGGAAACTGATGGGTTTCAGAAGGAAGTGGCAGTGAAGCAACCTTGTATTAAGTAAGTAACTCGGAAGAGGTGATTTTCAAGAACGAAACCCATGTTCGGGGAACCTTGCTGTAATTGAGGAAATAATTTAGCTGCATTTTTTGCTTCCCTGAACCTTGGGAGTATAAATAAGGCAGGTGCAGGAGGCGATCAGACGTGCAGAATCTTTACACTTCTGGTTCCAGAGACAGGCGCCATGGAGAAGAGCATCATCCTCTGCGGCATTCAGCTCCTGGTCCTGATGTCTTTCTGTTGCTCAACAGATGCCCAGGTGAGACGGGCTCCATTAGCACCTTTGATCTGATTCTTTAAGGGTTGGAGGGGGCATTCAAGGGCTGGATGCCTCAGAGGCTTCACCCTTAGGACTGGATGACTTGGGATAAAATAAATAGAATAAAATGCAAGAAGTTACAAATGCATTATATGTAGGAAAGAAAAATCAAATTCCAAAACACAAAATGAGTAAGGAGTGGCTGGAAGCATGAGCCCGGGTTATATTATAAAAAAGCTGACAGAGGAGTGATTCTCCCATTGCATTCTGCACTCGCAGCTGTAGGGAACCCAGACAGAACTGGATTCTTCCTGGGCTGGGATTCCCTTTATTAGGCCGACATCAAAATCATGCAAAGGTGCAGCTGTGCATGAGGTTGGGAGAGCATGCAGAATCCACGTCCCACTCAGCTGAGCATTGGGAAGCTCATTCAGGGCACGCTCGGCCCCCTCGGGGCTCAGCCTTCAAGCAGGAAGCGAGAGAGGTGGGGGGAAAGGGAGAGAACAGCAGTGAATCAATCATCTTCTCGCTCCCATTTTTCCTTTGAGATCTAATCACACTGGCCTCGATATTCAGTTGTAATCTGGAGTCTTATCTGGCTAAGACAGTCAGACAGATAACCTTATCCTGCTGACTTAGCCGCTGAATATACCCAGAGACATGTAAAGTTAGCTGGATACGTAGCTCTTCCATCATCCCTCCCACCACGTAGCCGGATAACAACTTCCCTGGAGAAGCAATCATCCAGCCACGTGGGAGCCGCTGAACATGGCCAGAATTTAAACTCTACCGCCGCTTCCCTGGATAGTTTCTAACATTATCCTTCAATACTCGCCTTCCTGCTTCTTATGCACTCCCTCTCCCTCTGCACTCCCTACACCTTCACATTGGCTTTGAGGAGGTTTCTGCCGCACACTCGGCTCAAAACCCGAGGGAGTGTTCCCACTCCAGTGCTCCCCACGGTTGGGAAGACGCCCTCTGGGAAGGTGGGCTTCAGAAAGGTAACTCCCCCCCTCCCCCCCTCCCCCCCCATGTATTTAGAGAGTTTGGGATCACTGTAGTTTTATGTTCATAATTATTATTGTTTTAGAGGTAGTGATTGACAGCAATTCATGGCAATGTTTTACTTAAAACCTGCAGGGCATAAAATGTACCTACCAAATATTGTTTTTATTTATCATTTTTGAGAGGGCATAAAGTATCAACTGAACTGCAACCCCCCTCAAGCCAGACTCTGTATGCAGTACAACACTGGAGAACATGAAACAGGAATGCATCTCCTCCTCTGCTGTGCAAAATACAAAGAGATTAATTTTATTTAAAACATTTCTATCCCGCTGAATCCAAAGTCTTAGGCGGCTCACAGACTTGGACACTGTGCATAGACTTTGGATTCAGTGGCATAGAAAACAAACCCGAGCTGCTGCACATTCACATTCTCCAAGCTGACGGATGGGAATCAATACATCTGACCCCAACATATCATTTCCCACACTACTTTGCCTCTTCTGTCTCCACCCCTGCTCTTTGTCCCTCTCTTTTTTCCCCAGACTCAGGATCACTCCTCTCTGTCTCTCCTCCCCCTTCTCCCATCCCCTCTCTCCTTCCCAGGGGTCCAGAACTCCTGGGAGGGCTGATGGTGGCCCCTGGGGAAAGAGAGAGGGGATTCAGGCTGGGAGGAGGAGGAGGGAGTGAGGGTTGCATAGAATGGAAGGGAAGGGGGGAGAGGAGAGGGGTGATGCAGGTCCCTGGGGAAAGAGAGAGGGGATTCGGGCTGGGAGGAGGGGGGAAAGAGGGTTGCAGAGAAGGGAAGGGGGGGGGGGAGAGGAGAGGGGTGATGCAGGTCCCTGGGGAAAGAGAGAGGGGATTCAGGCTGGGAGGAGGGAGGGAAGAGGGTTGCAGAGAAGGGAAGGGGGGGGGGGAGAGGAGAGGGGTGATGCAGGTCCCTGGGGAAAGAGAGAGGGGATTCAGGCTGGGAGGAGGGGGGGAAGAGGGTTGCAGAGAAGGGAAGGGGGGGGGGGGGGGGAGAGGAGAGGGGTGACGCAGGTCCCTGGGGAAAGAGAGAGGGGATTCAGGCTGGGAGGAGGAGGAGGGAGTGAGGGTTGCATAGAATGGAAGGGAAGGGGGGAGAGGAGAGGGGTGATGCAGGTCCCTGGGGAAAGAGAGGGGGGGATTCAGGCTGGGAGGAGGGGGGGGAAGAGGGTTGCAGAGAAGGGAAGGGGGGGGGGAGAGGAGAGGGGTGATGCAGGTCCCTGGGGAAAGAGAGAGGGGATTCAGGCTGGGAGAAGGGGGGGAAGAGGGTTGCAGAGAAGGGAAGGGGGGGGGGAGAGGAGAGGGGTGATGCAGGTCCCTGGGGAAAGAGAGAGGGGATTCAGGCTGGGAGGAGGAGGAGGGAGTGAGGGTTGCATAGAATGGAAGGGAAGGGGGGAGAGGAGAGGGGTGATGCAGGTCCCTGGGGAAAGAGAGAGGGGATTCAGGCTGGGAGGAGGGGGGGAAGAGGGTTGCAGAGAAGGGAAGGGGGGAGGGGAGAGGAGAGGGGTGATGCAGGTCCCTGGGGAAAGAGAGAGGGGACTCAGACTGGAGGAGGGGAGAGGGTTACATAGAATGGAAGGGAAGGGGGAGGGGAGAGGAGAGGGTTGCAGAGAATGGAATGGAAGGGAAGGGGGGGGGGGAGAGAAGAGAGGGGTGATGCAGGTCCCTGGGGAAAGAGGGAGGGGATTCAGGCTGGGAGGAGGAGGAGAGGGTTACATAGAATGGGAGGGGAGGGGAGAGGAGAGGGGTGATGCAGGTCCCTGGGAAAGAGAGAGGGGATTCAGGCTGGGAGGAGGGGGGGGGGGGAGGGTTACATAGAATGGAAGGGAAGTGGGGGAGAGGAGAGGGGTGATGCAGGTCCCTGGGGAAAGAGAGAGGGGATTCAGGCTGAGAGGAGGTGGGGGAGGGTTACATAGAATGGAAGGGGGGAGAGGAGAGGAGAGGAGAGGGGTGATGCAGGTCCCTGGGAAAAGAGAGAGGGGGATTCAGGCTGGGAGGAGGGGGGGGGGAGGGTTACATAGAATGGAAGGGGAGAGGGGAGGG
Organism: Rhinatrema bivittatum; assembly: GCF_901001135.1. NCBI lineage: Eukaryota > Metazoa > Chordata > Amphibia > Gymnophiona > Rhinatrematidae > Rhinatrema > Rhinatrema bivittatum. The sequence continues at coordinate 828,799,381 of NC_042615.1, forward strand.
GAGAGCGGTGATGCAGGTCTCTGGGGAAAGAGAGAGGGGATTCAGGCTGGGAGGAGGGGGGGGGGGGGAGGGTTACATAGAATGGAAGGGGGGAGAGGAGAGGAGAGGGGTGATGCAGGTCCCTGGGAAAAGAGAGAGGGGACTCAGGCTGGGAGGAGGGAGTTGGATTATTTGGTGGATGGGGGTGAGGGCTGTCACTTTAGCTGTCTTTCTTCTATGCCTTTTTGCTGGGTGTTGCTCATTCTCCCCAGCTCTGGGTGGAGGGGAGACTGTGGCTGCTGAGCCGCTGGGCCAGGGAACACTGACTCTGGCTTACTCTTCCCCCACAGGAGCCATGGAGTCTTTCATTGGACAGGGCTGGGCCGGGGAGCTGCCACCATCTGTGGGTACCAGAGGCCACGGAGCCTTTCTTCTAGTGCGGGTGGGGGACGGGGGGGAGAGGCTCTGCTGAATACAGGCAGTTGTGGGTGGTGTGAGTCACGTACTCTACCACATGTGCTGCACAAAGTCACCACTGGGGGCAGAGCGAGCCCTGGTCAGGTGGGCTTCCAGGGGTTCTGAGCACACTTGTGTTGAGGGATGGAGGGGTGAGTGGGGGTCCAATGGCCTCTTTTGATGATGTAAGGGAAGAGGAGGAGGAAGTAGATGAGGGTCTGGATGGGCTCCTCATGGGTGGGTTTGCTGATCAGACTATCATTCTGACACTCTCCCCATAAACGTAACTTTTTCACAGTAACACAGTTAAATTAACATGCAATTTTTTTGAACCAGATGGTAACAGCAACACAATTGCTGGTGCACCAATTACTTAAGCAGTAGCACTCTTTATGCGCATGTGAGCACGTGTGTGTGTGTGTGTGTGTGTGTGTGTGTGTAACTCTCTCAGTTCTCAGGCTCTCTCTCTCTCTCTCTCATTCCCTTTCTTGAAGTGTCTCAGTTCAGCCTGGCTGTGTGTGTGTGTGTGTGTGTGTGTGTGTGTAACTCTCTCCGTTCTCAGGGTCTCTCTCTCTCTCTGTCATTCCCTCTCTTGCAGTGTCTCAGTTCAGGCTGGCTGTGTGTGTGTGTGTGTGTAACTCTCTCAGTTCTCAGGCTCTCTCTCTCTCTCTCTCTGTCATTCCCTTTCTTGAAGTGTCTCAGTTCAGGCTGGCTGTGTGTGTGTGTGTGTGTGTAACTCTCTCCGTTCTCAGGGTCTCTCTCTCTCTCTGTCATTCCCTCTCTTGCAGTGTCTCAGTTCAGACTGGCTCTGTGTGTGTGTGTGTGTGTATGTATAACTCTCTCAGTTCTCAGGTTCCCTCTCTATGAGTGTGTCACTCCCTCTCTTGCAGTGTCTCGGTTCAGACTGGCTGTGTGTGCGTGTGTGTGTGTGTCACTCCCTCCCTTGCAGTACCTCAGTCTGTCTGGCTGGGTGTGTAACTCCCTCCGTTCTCAGGGTCTCTCTCTCTCTCGCTCTGTCACTCCTTCTCTTGCAGTGTCTCACATCAGTCTGGCTGTGTTTGTGAGTGTGTGTGTGTGTGTAATTCCCTCCGTTCTCAGGTACTCTGTGTGCATGTCATTCCCTCTTTTGCAGTGTTTCAGTTCAGGCTGGCTGTGTGTGTGTGTGTGTGTATGTTACTCCCTCCCTTGCACTATCTAAGTCTCTGGCTGTGTGTGTGCGTGTGTAATTCATTCCGTTCTCAGGTACTCTCTCTCTCTCTCTCTCTCTGTGTCACCCCCTCCCTTGCTGTCTCTTATAATGACTCCTTTTGCTTTTCTAGTGTCCCCTGACTGGACGCTGGCGGAATGACCTGCAATCTAACATGACCATCTCTCAGGTTGATGAGAACGGGTTCTTCACAGGAACCTACTATACCAGCGTGTCCTTGACTAACAAGACCATCCTCGAGTCTCCTCTGATAGGCTTTCAGCAATTGAGGGATCAGCCCACCTTCGCTTTCTCTGTCAAATGGAAATTCTCAGGTCAGCTTCCAGGCACAAGTCTCAGAGTCCTCTCACGCCTGTCCCACCCCAGCAGACTCCGGCAGGACAAAGGCCTTATGCCTCCGTCCCTGCAGTGAGTCTTTGGGTTTCTGTAACGTAGTGGCAAAATGCTGAAAAGCATCAACACAAGTTAATCAGGAATGCACACACATTAAGGACTTACTGCGTACACACTTATAGTCTGTGCTGATTTCCCTGATGTGCAAAAATTACTATCCCTGTACACTTACAGTCTGTGCTCATTTCCCTGATGATCACTCAACACAATTACTCTCCCTGTACACTTACAGTCTGTTCTTATTTCCTTGATGATCACTGTGCACAATTACTCTCCCTGTACACTTACAGTCTGTGCTGATTTCCCTGATGATCACTGAGCACAATTACTCTCCCTGTACACTTACAGTCTGTGCTCATTTCCCTGATGATCACTGAGCACAATTACTCTCCCTGTACACTTACAGTCTGTGCTCATTTCCCTGATGATCACTGAGCACAATTACTATCCCTGTACACTTACAGTCTGTGCTCATTTCCCTGATGATCACTCAGCACAATTACTCTCCCTGTACACTTACAGTCTGTGCTCATTTCCCTGATGATCACTGAGCACAATTACTCTCCCTGTACACTTACAGTCTGTGCTCATTTCCCTGATGATCACTGAGCACAATTACTCTCCCTGTACACTTACAGTCTGTGCTGATTTCCCTGATGATCACTGAGCACAATTACTATCCCTGTACACTTACAGTCTGTGCTCATTTCCCTGATGATCACTGAGCACAATTACTATCCCTGTACACTTAAAGTCTGTGCTCATTTCCCTGATGATCACTGAGCACAATTACTATCCCTGTACACTTAGTCTGTGCTCATTTCCCTGATGATCACTGAGCACAATTACTATCCCTGTACACTTATAGTCTGTGCTCATTTCCCTGATCACTCAGCACAATTACTCTCCCTGTACACTTACAGTCTGTGCTCATTTCCCTGATGATCACTGAGCACAATTACTCTCCCTGTACACTTACAGTCTGTGCTCATTTCCCTGATGATCACTGAGCACAATTACTCTCCCTGTACACTTACAGTCTGTGCTCATTTCCCTGATGATCACTGAGCACAATTACTATCCCTGTACACTTACAGTCTGTGCTCATTTCCCTGATGATCACTGAGCACAATTACTATCCCTGTACACTTACAGTCTGTGCTCATTTCCCTGATGATCACTGAGCACAATTACTATCCCTGTACACTTACAGTCTGTGCTCATTTCCCTGATCACTAAGCACAATTACTCTCCCTGTACACTTACAGTCTGTGCTCATTTCCCTGATGATCACTGAGCACAATTACTATCCCTGTACACTTACAGTCTGTGCTCATTTTCCTGATGATCACTGTGCACAATTACTATCCCTGTACACTTACAGTCTGTGCTCATTTCCCTGATGATCACTGTGCACAATTACTATCCCTGTACACTTACAGTCTGTGCTCATTTTCCTGATGATCTCTGTGCACAATTACTATCCCTGTACACTTACAGTCTGTGCTCATTTTCCTGATGACCTCTATGCACAATTACTATCCCTGTACACTTACAGTCTGTGCTCATTTTCCTGATGATCACTGTGCACAATTACTATCCCTGTACACTTACAGCTTAACACGCTGATGGTCACTAACTATGCATACTTTCTCTGCACACTTACACTCTCTGCTTACCATGCTGATGCTAACTAACTGTGCATACTTTTTCTGCACACTTACAGTCTGTGCTCACCACTCTGATGGTCACTATGCTCGCTTACTCTCCTTGCACACTTACACTCTGTGCTTACCATGCTGATGGTCACTCACTATGCATACTTTCTCTGCACACAGTCTGGGCTCACCTCCCTGATGGTCATTGCACATTTACTATCCCTGCACACTTACAATCTGTGCTCACCACCCTGATGGTCACTATGCTCGCTTACTATCCCAGCACATTTACAGTCTGTGCTTACCACGCTGATGGTCACTTACTATGTATAGTTTCTCTACACACTTACAGTCTGTGCTCACCTCCCTGATGGTCACTGCACATTTACTATCCCTGTACACATGGTCTATGCTTATTTCCCTGATGAGCACTGTGCACATTTACCATGCCTGCACAAATTACAGCCTGTGCTCACTTGCTTGATGGTCACTGTGCACTCTATCCCTGCATATCCAATCTGTGTATTTTTGTTAGGGGATGCTTTGTTCATTTATTGGCTGTGCATGCATTATACACAGGTTAAGCACACTTAATCTGTTAAGTTACAGGTGGTGCACACTTATAGCCTTGTTGACAAAGTCTGATTTCTGTGTGCTCTTCATTATGTGCTTTCTCTCAGTATCGATGACAAGTTTTGTTGGGCAGTACTACAAAGATCCACAGGGCCAAGAGTTACTGGTGACAATGTGGCTACTGAGAGAGGAAGCAGAATACAAATACAATTGGGCAGCTACCAGGTACAGTATCAGCCCAGACAGATGTTATTTAGAAATGTCTCCTATTGTACAGCAAACTACCCTCAACTCAGCACAGGTACTGGTCAACTGAGAGGACATCAAAGATCGGCCATTCAAAGAGAGAATCTTTATGATGACTTGTGATTTGTAAAAGATCAGCCAGTCCAGTCTGAGAAGTCTCCTGGGATTTAGGAATAGTAATATGTATCGTGTTTATAGGGCTACTGTGGGTAGATGGCACAGTACAATGGTTCAATGAGACTCTGACCAAAAATCTTCCGATCTAAGTGGATAAGTGAGATAAAGTGACATGCCCAAGATTCAATGAGTCTCTGACCCAAAAAGCTTCCAATCTAAGTGGATAAGTGAGATAAAGTGACATGCCCAAGGTTCAATGAGTCTCTGACCCAAAAAGCTTCCAATCTAAGTGGCTATGTGAGATAAAGTGACATGCCCAAGATTCATGCAGTCCCTGACCCAAAAAGCTTCCAATCTAAGTGGGTACGTGAGATAAAGTGACATGCCCAAGATTCATGCAGTCCCTGACCCAAAAGCTTCCAATCTAAGTGGATAAGTGAGATAAAGTGACATGCCCAAGATTCATGCAGTCCCTGACCCAAAAAGCTTCCAATCTAAGTGGGTACGTGAGATAAAGTGACATGCCCAAGATTCATGCAGTCCCTGACCCAAAAAGCTTCCAATCTAAGTGGGTACGTGAGATAAAGTGACATGCCCAAGATTCATGCAGTCCCTGACCCAAAAAGCTTCCAATCTAAGTGGGTACGTGAGATAAAGTGACATACCCAAGATTCATGCAGTCCCTGACCCAAAAAGCTTCCAATCTAAGTGGGTACATGAGATAAAGTGACATGCCCAAGATTCATGCAGTCCCTGACCCAAAAAGCTTCCAATCTAAGTGGATAAGTGAGATAAAGTGACATGCCCAAGATTCATGCAGTCCCTGACCCAAAAAGCTTCCAATCTAAGTGGGTACGTGAGATAAAGTGACATACCCAAGATTCATGCAGTCCCTGACCCAAAAAGCTTCCAATCTAAGTGGGTACGTGAGATAAAGTGACATGCCCAAGATTCATGCAGTCCCTGACCCAAAAAGCTTCCAATCTAAGTGGGTACGTGAGATAAAGTGACATACCCAAGATTCATGCAGTCCCTGACCCAAAAAGCTTCCAATCTAAGTGGGTACGTGAGATAAAGTAAGTGACATGCCCAAGATTCATGCAGTCCCTGACCCAAAAAGCTTCCAATCTAAGTGGGTACGTGAGATAAAGTGACATGCCCAAGATTCATGCAGTCCCTGACCCAAAAAGCTTCCAACTAAGTGGATAAGTGAGATAAAGTGACATACCCAAGATTCATGCAGTCCCTGACCCAAAAAGCTTCCAATCTAAGTGGGTACATGAGATAAAGTGACATGCCCAAGATTCATGCAGTCCCTGACCCAAAAAGCTTCCAATCTAAGTGGATAAGTGAGATAAAGTGACATGCCCAAGATTCATGCAGTCCCTGACCCAAAAAGCTTCCAATCTAAGTGGATAAGTGAGATAAAGTGACATGCCCAAGATTCATGCAGTCCCTGACCCAAAAAGCTTCCAATCTAAGTGGATAAGTGAGATAAAGTGACATACCCAAGATTCAATGAATCTCGGACCCAAAAAGCTTCCAATCTAAGTGGGTACGTGAGATAAAGTGACATGCCCAAGATTCATGCAGTCCCTGACCCAAAAAGCTTCCAATCTAAGTGGGTACATGAGATAAAGTGACATGCCCAAGATTCATGCAGTCCCTGACCCAAAAAGCTTCCAATCTAAGTGGGTACGTGAGATAAAGTGACATGCCCAAGGTCACAGGGAACATCATTGGGAGACGTGTGATGTGAACCCTTCCATCTCTGGCTCATGGTCCATTGCGCTAACCACTAGGCCACTCCTCCTCCCAATACCTTTTTCCTGCAACAGTTCCCAAATGATCTTTGAGTCAGGAAGATTTCTGGTATTCTCCTCTCTAGATCTACCCTTCACGTTCTGTATGTCACTTTCTTTCCCTCTACTTCAGTTATGTAATAGAGGAACACAGTAGATAATTTGACCCATGCCATCAGCCAGATGTCCTTATCTACTCTGCTCTAATTAAGGATATCTCCCTTGTTGGAATGTGCAGCCCAGTCCGGCTGCTGCCCATGCTATGAAAGCTGGCCCTCCCCCTAACTATATCTAGGGACCTTCATTTCCAGTCTTTGATTAATGTTTCCTGGAATTTATTAGAGTTTATTACAGTGACCTCAAACAGGACAGAAATCAGTGGAAAAAAATGTCCTTCCAGGCATCTGGCACCCTTAAGCTGCTCCATCCCCTGTATCATTTTGGTCGCCCTTCTCTGTACCTTTTCTAATCCTGCTATATCTTTCTTGAGATGCGGTGACCAGAACTGTACACAATACTCAAGATGAGGTCACATCATGGAGTGATACAGAGACATTATGATATTCTCTGTTTTATTCTCCATTCCTTTCCTAATAATCCCCAGCACTCTATTTGCTTTCTTGGCTGCTGCTGCACACAATGCTCATTGTATGGTTTCTCTATGGAGCGATACAGAGGCATTATGATATTCTCTGTTTTATTCTCCATTCCTTCCCTAATAATCCCCAGCGCTCTATTTCCTTTCTTGGCTGCTGCTGCACACAATGCTCATTGTATGGTTTCTCTATGGAGCGATACAGAGACATTATGATATTCTCTGTTTTATTCTCCATTCCTTCCCTAATAATCCCCAGCACTCTATTTCCTTTCTTGGCTGCTGCTGCACACAATGCTCATTGTATGGTTTCTCTATGGAGCGATACAGAGGCATTATGATATTCTCTGTTTTATTCTCCATTCCTTTCCTAATAATCCCTAGCACTCTATTTGCTTTCTTGGTTGCTGCTGCACACAATGCTCATTGTATGGTTTCTCTATGGAGGGATACAGAGACATTATGACATTCTATGTTTTATTCTCCATTCCTTTCCTAATAATCCCCAGCACTCTATTTCCTTTCTCGGTTGCTGCTGCACACAATGCTCATTGTATGGTTTCTCTATGGAGTGATACAGAGACATTATGATATTCTCATTTTATTCTCCATTCCTTTCCTAATCATCCCCAGCACTCTATTTGCTTTCTTGGTTGCTGCTGCACACAATGCTCATTGTATGGTTTCTCTATGGAGTGATACAGACGCATTATGATATTCTCTGTTTTATTCTCCATTCCTTTCCTAATAATCCCCAGCACTATTTGCTTTCTTGTCTGCTGCTGCTGCACATAATGCTCATTGTATGGTTTCTCTATGGAGTGATACAGAGGCATTATGATATTCTCTGTTTTATTCTCCATTCCTTTCCTAATAATCCCTAGCACTCTATTTGCTTTCTTGGCTGCTGCTGCACACAATGCTCATTGTATGGTTTCTCTATGGAGTGATACAGGGGCATTATGATATTCTCTGTTTTATTCTCCATTCCTTTCCTAATAATCCCCAGCATTCTATTTGCTTTCTTGGCTGCTGCTGCACACAATGCTCATTGTATGGTTTCTCTATGGAGCGATACAGAGACATTATGATATTCTCTGTTTTATTCTCCATTCCTTTCCTAATAATCCCCAGCACTCTATTTGCTTTCTTGGCTGCTGCTGCACACAATGCTCATTGTATGGTTTCTCTATGGAGCGATACAGGGGCATTATGATATTCTCTGTTTTATTCTCCATTCCTTTCCTAATAATCCCCAGCACTCTATTTGCTTTCTTGGCTGCTGCTGCACACAATGCTCATTGTATGGTTTCTCTATGGAGCGATACAGAGACATTATGATATTCTCTGTTTTATTCTCCATTCCTTTCCTAATAATCCCTAGCATTCTGTTTGTTTATTTATTTAGCTGCTTCTGTGCAAGGGGGCAAGGATTTCAAGGTATTGCTCACAATAACTGACACCCAGGACTGAAATAGCAAGAGCCCTACCTTTGAAAAAGCAGCTCTGTAAATATTACAACTGGCCCTGGAACACCAATACATCTCCTACTGTGAAAACAGAATAAGCTAGGCTGCTATAGAAATGTCCTTCTAGCAGAATGCCTCACCTTATTCACACATGCAGAACACTCAAATGCAGAAAAAATAGCCACAAATGATAAATAAAGTGAATTCTGACTCTGCATGCAGTGCCACACTGGGGAAACAGAAACAGTGAGACAGTGAGGGAGCAGTGTGTGACATTGATCTGGAGTGAAGTCTGCCAGCAAGGAAGAGAGAGGAGTGTAATCTGGGTTTAGAGAGGGGAGCAAGGCTGGATAGCCCTTCTCTTTTTTGTGGATGACACTCAGATGTGTAACAGAGTGTAGAATAGTGCACTGCATATATCCTGCACATATGTAGTTATAGCACTATGAAGCACTGATCATTGAACTTGCCAGAGAATCATCCAGCACAGATGACATCATTCCTGGAAGGATGGAACTAAGTTTGTTATTCTAACTGATAAGAAGAGGCCTGTGGCCTATAGTAAGAGCAAGCTGCTGTACACATGTTAACATATATATCGATTGGCTATTAAAGGTAAAGGGTGTGGATTATGCAGATGACTGATAATAGCAGACCCCAGGCCCTTTATAAGCTGATGCACACGTGAAGAACACTGAGCAGATTTTAAACAGACCTTGTACACCTTTGCTTGTACTAAATTCTTTCTGTATTTTTCTGCTCCTAGAGGAATTATCCGCCTTCCTCTATATAATTACCTGTATTAATAAACCCCTTTCTTTATTACCGTCTGAAGCTGGTATTTATTCTGTAATTAGACACAGGGTTCGCCCCTCTTTTAACAAGAGTCAGCAGCCCCGAAGGCGTAGAGAGAAGAAGTGATCTGAGAAAGCTTGAGCAGTGGTAGAAAGAGTTGTCCGCCGGGATTCAATGCCAGGAAGTGCAGAATTGCATTTGAGATGTCCTAGGTGTGGGGTATGAGAGGTTCATGTGCATGGACTGGAAGAGGGACCTCGGGGTGACAGTGTCTGATGATCAGAAGGTAGAAAAGCAATGTTACAAAGTGGTGACTAGAGGCCGACGGATGCTGGGCTGCACAGAGAGAGGAATCGCCAGTAAGAAACGGGAGGTGATGATCCCCTTTGTACAGGTCCCTGCCCTGGTGAGGCCTCACCTGCAGTACTGTGTTCAGTTCTGGAGTAAAATGATATGGGGTCTCCTGTGAAACACGTTTGAGATGACAATGAAGAATGTAAATATGTATATACCCCGGAGGGGAAGAGAGGCAGTGGAGATATGAGAGCTATTAGTGATGCAGAACTATCAAAGCTAGACAGAGCGCCAGGGAACTATAGACCAGTGAGCCGGAAGTCAGTGCTGGGCAATATGGAAGAAGGAGCCATTCTTAAAAACCAAATCCCTGGCCATGTAGACAGACATAGCTTCATGGAGGAGAGTCAGCATGGGTTTTACCAAACTTTTAGAATTTTTGGAAGGGATGAATAAACGTGGAAAAAGGAGAACCGGTAGATGTCATGTATGTGGATTTTTAGAAGGTGTTCGACAAAGTCCCTCATGAGAGACTCTTCTGGAATTGCAAAGTCATGGGATAGGATTGGCCGTGTTTTATTGTGGACTGGTAACTGGTTAAAAGGCTGGAAACAGAGCATTAGGGCTAAATTGTCAGTTTTACATATAGAGAAAACTCATTAGTGCATGCCCCAGGGATCAATCCTGAGTCCTGTGCCATTTAACATATTCATAAGTGATCTGGAAAAGAGAATGACAAATGAGCTGATCAAGTTTACAGATGACACAAAGTTATTCAAAATTATAATTTATTTTATTAGACATTTTAATATTCTGCAGCCTCCATTCATAAGTTCAGTGAGGACTACATACAATACATTCATAAAATCAACACAAATAATATAAAATAAACAGCAAATACAATCAAAATACAAAAAAACATGTAAAAATGATAAAACTCTAAACAAATTTATTCAAACACCATCTTAAAAATGAGGTCAATATTCAGGAGGCCATTTAGAAGGCAAGTTCTTCAGCTAATGTGAGGCAGATAACTTGCCTGCTATATTCAGTGAGATAAATCTCCCGCTGAAGGTTAGTGTAAAGTTATCCGGCTACATGTATCTGGCTAACCATAAAACCTGTCTGACTATGTTTGAATATAGCCGGCTAGATTGTAAAGTTATCCGGATATGTGTTGCCGGATACTTTGCTACTTATCCAGGTATCTTTAAAAGATATTCGGGTAAGTAGTGCAGTATCAGTTCCAAAAAAAGAAAAACACTCAAAAAGTCAAAGGGCTGGCAGCCCCCATCCTCTCATAAATTAAAAATGCAGGCCCAGCGCGCCTCTGAAACGTTTATGGGTCATCCGTGTCCCACTCACTCCTTGCCCCCTTTTCCCATTCAGCAGTAGTAAATGTCTATTGCACCACATCCCCACTGTGAAACCTCCCAGTCTAAAATTATTTATTCTCTCCCCCCCCCGGACCCCCATCCCTTCCTACCCTCCCCCCCCCCAAGGTGAATGAAATTCATCGCTGCCGGGTCCCACTCGCCTGCTCCCGGGGGCTCTGCTGCTGCTTCTGATAGGCAGCACTGAAGCATGAACTATGCGTAAACCCGGCTAGAATTTAAGTGATGCTCGAATAACTGTTAGGTTACCCGTCTAAATGGCTGATGAATATCGAGCTGAAGGTGTCTTAACCATCTTTCTAAACATCTATTAGAGCAGCGGCGCCACAGGCACTCCATGCTGGGGTCTGTGCTAGGAGTCACCACCCCGGAAAAGGACCTTGCAGTCCTTGTGTGCAATTGGCTGAAATCCTGAGCTCAGCGTAAAGTGGCAGCGGTGAGAAAAGCAAATAAAATGTTGGGCATTATCCAAAGAGGACTGGAGAATATCACATGGTACGAAGCAATCGTGCGACCCGCACCTTGAGTACCGTGTGCAGTTCAGGTCTCCTCATCTCAAGAAGGACACAGGAGGACTAGGAGAGGGGCAGAGGAGGGCGACAAAAGGATAAAGGGGATGGAACGGCTCCCCATGATGAGAGGCAGAGCAGGCCTGGAGAAGAGATGGCTGAGAGGGGACAGGAGAGAGGTTTATAGAATCATGAGTGGGGTGGAACGGGGTAAATAAAGGATGGGTATTAACCCTTTCAGACAGTACTAAAACAAGGGGCCCCTCCATGAAACCAAACCCACACATTCAGAACAAATCACAGAGAGCACTTTGTTACTCAGCGCCCAATCGAGCTGTGGAATCTGTTTGCCAGAGGACGTGGTCAAGGGGACGAGCACAGTGGGGTTTAAAGAGGTTTGGAGAAGTTCTTGGAGGAAAAGCCAAGAACTCATTATTATCCAGGAAGACTAAGGAAAGTCCTTGCTAACGCCCTGGGAGTGAGTAACAGGAAATAGATCTACGTTATGGGATCTGCCAGGGGCCTGTGACCTGGACTGGCCATGGTCAGAGCCAGGATGCAGGGCTTGAGGGACCTTTGGTCTGACCCAGCAGGACACTTCTTATGTTCAAGCCTTTTCCACTGGAAAGAGCTGTAGAACTAGGGGTCATGATGTGAAACTCCAAGGGGGGTTTCAGGAACATTATCACAGAAAGGGTGGTGGATGCATTTAATGCTCTCCTGGAAGAGATGGTGAGGACAAGAACGAAATTCAAGAGGGTGTGGGATAAGGAGAGGCTCCCCAGTTACTAAAGGATGGAAATGATGAAATGGAGTTAACCTGTGCAACCTTTGATGTAACAGGGCAGTACTTACTAGAGATGAGCTTCATTTTTGTGTGTTGGTCAGGTTTCGGTTTGGGCCTGTTTGGGAAAAATTTGTTTTCCCGCCGGTTGTTTTTTGTCAAAATGGGTCAGGAAAAACGAACCACAGAAAAACGAATGGTGAAAAAACGAATCGCGAAAAAAACCACCCCAACCCATCAAATTTCCTTTATTACAAGCCCCCCACCATCTCGATCCCTCCCCAAGACTTACTAAAAGCCCTGGTGGTCCAGCGGGGTCCCGCGAGCCATGGTAGGAGCAATGGATGCCTCCCCACATAATCCACACCGAAAGTCAGGGTGACCACAGCTCCAAAGATCCCTGGTATGGCGTTTGAAGGGAGGTGCCCGGGTGGTGAAAGGGACCGCCCTGGTCCCTCCATTTGAAAGAGAAAACCAGAAAGGGTTAAACCTCTGCTCATGGCAGTCCCAGCTGTCCTAGGGTGGCCCACCTGGGGTCCTGTGGAGACTGAAACCTGGGGAGGAGGGGGAGAAAGGAGGGCAGGCTGTGCTGAATCTTGGCTTTACTCTGACCATTCTCCTGCTCGCAGATTTATTGGTTTTAACCTATTTCTTCCTAAATCGAGTTCCCAGAGCCTCATTGCCCTGACTGCGTGTCTTGCTCAGACTGTGAAGGCTGTGAGGAAGGGGCTGTCTCTCTCTTGCGTATTTGTGCAGTACTGTGCTATGGGCCTGATAAGCAGTAGCAGCAGGCAGGGGGGTAAAGCAGGACTGGAGGAGCCGGCCCCAGCCCCTGCAAGATGGCTAATGGTGAACCTTATCTCTTGCAGTCCAAAGCATTCAGGAACTGCGCTCTCTTTTTTGTCTCTGCAGGGTTGGAATAAATACTTTCTATCGCATCCAGTGAGGCTCCTGCCACTCTGATCCCAGCAGCTGTAAGCTCTTCAGGGAAGGCACCTGCCATCGCTCATGCAGCTACAGTCTCACACTTCTCCGGTGTACGTGTGTGGAACAAGAATAAAAGCACTGCCACACGCTCTCTATGATATCATTTATTTGCATGAAGTCATGGTTCAAAACTTACAGTTCTATACATATATACAAAGTCACATACCTGTCCATGGATATTCAGGTTTCCTCACCCCTCATACATCAGCCTGTCTGTGCGAGAAGTCTGGTCAATCGATTAGGCGAAGAAGGGGAATCTGCAGCACTTCATACATCTATGAAGGTGTTCCAGTAGACTCCTGTCTCGCCGTTCCACCCCTCCGCTTTTATATGCGTCAGGAAAGTTGCTGATCACTATGTTGTTGCCAACAGTTGCTACCACAAAGCCTGACTTATCTCTCCCTTGGGCGTAGGCTGGTTGATCAGGCCAGCGTGCCCCGGCGTGAGCAGCCAAAGTCTTTGTTGCACAATAGTATAGGCAGCAACATTTTCCATACAGTATGTAAATAAGTGACCCTGCCCTGACAGGCTCCTGCCCCCAGTGAATACAAAAGCAGAAATAACACATAACGGGTTTACTATGTCCTGCGCTCTTATAGGGAAACATTCCCGGGTTTTACAGCATATTCAGAGGTAAAGCTGGGCTAGAGAGGAAGCTTTTTTTGGCCCTTTGGCCTGGCTGTCTCACAGCTTTTGGGCATTTGCGGGCTCCTGGAAGATTAAGTTATTGGTTCCGGCTTGACCTCAAGTCACAATATCAGTGAAGTGGTTTCATTTCTCTGGAAATCTGAGATAAGGATTTGCCACTTCAAAACCTGGAAGAGACTTGGGACCAGCAGGCATGGAGACAGCACAGACTGCTGGGGCCCTGCGACCTACAGCTGCTGCACCTGGGAGCCTCATCCTCTGGGGATCAGCTGCCCCGTGACCTGCAGCTGCCTGCGCCTGGGAGCCTCATCCTCTGGGGATCAGCGGCCCCCGTGACCTGCAGCTGCCTGCGCCTGGGAGCCTCATCCTCTGGGGATCAGCGGGCACCATGACCTGCAGCTGCCTGCACCTGGGAACCTCATCCTCTGGGGATCAGCGGCCCCCGTGACCTGCAGCTGCCTGTGCCTGAGAGCCTCATCCTCTGGGGATCAGCTGCCCCGTGACCTGCAGCTGCCTGCGCCTGGGAGCCTCATCCTCTGGGGATCAGCGGCCCCCGTGACCTGCAGCTGCCTGTGCCTGAGAGCCTCATCCTCTGGGGATTAGCGGTCCCCGTGACCTGCAGCTGCCTGCGCCTGGGAGCCTCATTCTCTGGGGATCAGCGGCCCCCGTGACATGCAGCTGCCTGCACCTGAGAGCCTCATCCTCTGGGAATCAGCGGCCCCCATGACCTGCAGCAGCCTGCACCTGTGAGCCTCATCCCCTGGAGATCAGCGGCCCCCGTGACCTGCAGCTGCTGCGCCTGAGAGCCTCATCCTCCGGGGATCAGCGGCCCCCGTGACCTGCAGCTGCCTGTGCCTGGGAGCCTCATCCTTCGGGGATCAGTGGCCCCCGTGACCTGCAGCTGCCTGCGCCTGGGAGCCTCATTCTCTGGGGATCAGCGGGCCCTGTGACCTGCAACTGCCTGCACTTGGGAGCCTCATCCTCTGGGGATCAACGGCCCCTGTGACCTGCAGCTGCCTGCGCCTGGGAGCCTCTGGGGATCAGCGGGCCCTGCGACATGTGCCTGGGAGCCTCATCCTCTGGGGATCAACGGTCCCCGTGACCTGCAGCTGCCTGTCCTGGGAGCCTCATCCTCTGGGGATCAGCGGGCCCTGTGACCTGCAGCTGCCTGCATCTGGAAGCCTCATCCTCAGGGGATCAGTGGACCCCGTGACCTGCAGCTGCCTGTGCCTGGGAGCCTCATCCTCTGGGGATAAGCAGGCCCTGTGACCTGCAGCTGCCTGCGCCTGGGAGCCTCATCCTCTGGGGATCAGCGGCCCCCGCAACCTGCAGCTGCCTGTGCCTGGGAGCCTCATCCTCTGGGGATAAGCAGGCCCTGTGACCTGCAGCTGCCTGCGCCTGGGAGCCACATCCTCTGGGGATAAGCGGGCCCTGCGACATGTGCCTAGGAGCTGCATGTCCTGATCTAATCTGATGCTTTAAATCCTCTGTTGATAATAACTTTATTATCAACTTTATTATCAATAACAATCCATCAACACTCTGTTATCCAGCCTGAACCTCATACTCAACTCAAATAAAACAGAAATCCTCATCATCTCACCTGACGGAAAAAACCATACTCTCATCAACTCCCAAAGCGCATCTCAATTCGCAAAATCATCCATTAACCACTCCCCTTCCGTCAGAGACTTAGGGGTGCGTCTCGACAATCAATTCAACCTTAAATCCTTCGTCTCCAATACAACAAAAGAATGTTATTTTAAACTTCAAGTACTCAAAAATCTGAAACCTCTCCTCCACTTCAGTGACTTCCGTCTAGTAGTGCAGTCTATAATTCTATCCAAATTAGACTACTGCAACTCGCTCCTGTTAGGTCTACCGATCACAGCTACAAAACCCTTACAGATGGTGCAGAACGCTGCCGCGAGGTTACTCACCAACACAAATAAAAGAGCCCACATAACACCTATTCTCTACAGTCTGCACTGGCTACCCATAAAAGCCAGAATCACATTCAAGACATTATCAATGATCCACAAGGATATTACGGGCACCGCACACCTAAACCTAAACTCGCAACTCCGACCTCACACATCACAAAGACCTATCAGATTCAACTACAAAGGTTCCTTATACGCTCCCCCGATCAAAACTTCACGATCTAAACGAGCACTTTCCTCAGCTGGGCCCACCCTCTGGAACTCATTACCACCGGATCTACGCCAAGAAACCTGTCATATAACTTTTAAGAAAAATTTAAAAACGTGGCTCTTCCGGCAAGCATTTCCAGAATCGCAGGAACACTCTGACACGGGCCAAAGAGCAAAAGAGTAAAATTAGTTCACTACAAGTTCCATGACCACACCTCAAGTTCCACGACCGCCCACACCTCTTCAAGGCCCGATTACACCTCATCTGGACAACCCACTTACAACCCACTTGTAGTGAAAGCTACCTCATCTGGACAACCCACTTACAACACACCTGTAGGGAAAGCCTCCCGCATGGATGCACTAATTCTTTAGTTCATGCATTACTGATATCTAAACTCATAAACATTGGTCACTGTTCAGCTCATCATTTATTTTTAGTTATCTCCACTGTTTTTTTAGTTATCTCCACTGTTCAGCTCATCATTTATTTTTAGTTATCTCCACATGAATCCATGTTATTTGACAGCCCACCTGTTTGATTGTTCCACTTGTGGATGCATTAATTCTTTAGCCTATGCATTACTCATAACCAGGCACATAAACATTGGTCCCTGATACCTGTATATCCCAAATTAACACATCATTTATTCTTAGTTATTCTCTACATGTTTCACGTATCATAACGAGTTACTGTTGTCTTTACATATATATTTTATACTATTCTATTTATTATTTATTTTATTTCAAGTTAGTTATTTACACCATTATCTATTTTATTACATGTTATTTACTATATAGATTCTCGTCATTTGATGAGTCACTGTTGTTTATTTAATATTTATTCTCATGTTCTGAAACTCCGTTTATTGTAACGCCTCACCGCGATTGTTTTGTTTTATGTAAACCGACCTGATTTGATATTTGTATCGAGAACGTCGGTATATAAAAATGCTAAATAAATAAATAAATAACTTTACTGAAATTCGTGACTGTGATTATCTACTGTCAGTCTGCATGATGAGCAGCAGTCGCAATAAATAGTAAGAAATGCTGTTAATCTCTGCCGTTTTCGTTCTTTATTCTAAAGTTGAAAGTATTTACTTCAATGAACACTTTAAAAGCGAAATAAAACAGTAGAGGCAGAGCAGCGCTGAAAGTGCGTGAGCTCTCACCTTGTAACCTGGGAAGGTGAGCGAGGCAGTGCACATGGTTACTGGGGGGCCACGGTCACACTGCAGCGCTGAAAGTGCGTGAGCTCTCACCTTGTAACCTGGGAAGGTGAGCGAGGCAGTGCACATGGTTACTGGGGGCCACGCTCACACTGCAGCGCTGAAAGTGCCCGAGCTCTCACCTTGTAACCTGGGAAGGTGAGCGAGGCAGTGCACATGGTTACTGGGGGCCATGCTCGCACTGCAGCGCTTTAAGTGCCCGAGCTCTCACCTTGTAACCTGGGAAGGTGAGCGAGGCAGTGCACATGGTTACTGGGGGCCACGCTCACACTGCAGCGCTGAAAGTGCCCGAGCTCTCACCTTGTAACCTGGGAAGGAGCGCGAGGCAGTGCACATGGTTACCGGGGGCTACGCTCACACTGCAGCGCTGAAAGTGCCCGAGCTCTCACCTTGTAACCTGGGAAGGTGAGCGAGGCAGTGCACATGGTTACTGGGGGCCACGCTCACACTGCAGCGCTGAAAGTGCCCGAGCTCTCACCTTGTAACCTGGGAAGGAGCGCGAGGCAGTGCACATGGTTACTGGGGGGCCACGCTCACACTGCAGCGCTGAAAGTGCCCGAGCTCTCACCTTGTAACCTGGGAAGGAGCGCGAGGCAGTGCACATGGTTACTGGGGGGCCACGCTCACACTGCAGCGCTGAAAGTGCCCCAGCTCTCACCTTGTACCCTGGGAAGGAGCGCGAGGCAGTGCACATGGTTACTGGGGGCCACGCTCACACTGCAGCGCTGAAAGTGCCCGAGCTCTCACCTTGTAACCTGGGAAGGTGAGCGAGGCAGTGCACATGGTTACTGGGGGCCACGCTCACACTGCAGCGCTGAAAGTGCCCGAGCTCTCACCTTGCAACCTGGGAAGCTGAGCGAGGAAGTGCACATGGTTACTGGGGGCCACACTCACACAGCAGCGCTGAAAGTGCTCGAGCTCTCACCTTGTAACCTGGGAAGGTGAGCGAGGCAGTGCCCATGGTTATCAGGGGCCACACTCACACTGCAGCTCTGAAAGTGCCCGAGCTCTCACCTTGTAACCTGGGAAGGTGAGCGAGGCAGTGCACATGGTTATCAGGGGCCACACTCACACTGCAGCTCTGAAAGTGCCCGAGCTCTCACCTTGTAACCTGGCAAGGTGAGCGAGGCAGTGCACATGGTTACCGGGGGCCACGCTCACACTGCAGCGCTGAAAGTGCCCGAGCTCTCACCTTGTAACCTGGGAAGGTGAGCGAGGCAGTGCACATGGTTACCGGGGGCCATGCTCACACTGCAGCGCTGAAAGTGCCCGAGCTCTCACCTTGTAACCTGGGAAGGTGAGCGAGGCAGTGCACATGGTTACTGGGGGGCCACACTCTCACTGCTTCCTTTGGGCCTTTTTATCATTGAAAGTTGCTGTAGGTAAAAGCCCTATGAAAAATAATGTGATCACTCCCCACATTATTCTCCAATCACGCCTTAAAGACAGACCTGGCAGGGCCCTCCTGGGCCGTGCGTGCAGCAGAGGTTTACCAGGGCCATGGTCTCACTATCAGTACTGAGCATATTCAATGAGAACTCGCTTAGAAAATCCTTCCCTGATGGGCGGGGTAGGCACACAACATATTCCCCTGTGCAAAGTGACAGCCGCTCTTGAAAAGCTGTCGCTAATTCTTAGCAGGCGCTGACTCCCTGAATGCATCACATCCAGGCACAAAAAAGGAAACTGTGAACCCACCTCCACGGATACATCTCGGCACACTGGGCTTCAAACTGATTTCCAGTGCAGGTCTGTAAGATGAATTGAAAATCAAACCCTACAAACCTACACAGAGCTGCACACCCAACCCCATCACTACAGAGTCACATCTTACGGGACTCCTCCCCTCCTCATTACAGAAAGAAAATTGTACCAAGAGAGACTCCTCACCCAGAGATTCTACAGCAATAACTGCCCTGAGATTCCTCCCTCAATGATTACACCGCAGTAACTGCCCTGAGACTCCTCCCCAGAGATTATACAGCAGTAACTGCCCTGAGACTCCTCCCCCCGAGATTACACAGCACTAACTGCCCTGAGATTCCTCCCCCAATGATTACACAGCAGTAACTACCCTGAGACTCTTCCCTAGAGTTTATTTATTTATTTATTTATTTATTTATTTATTTAAGTTTTTTTTATATACCAACATTCAAGACAGTAGTCCCATCATGCTGGTTCACAAGAAACAGGGGTGCAGTTATAATAAAACTTTACAATTTGAACAATAGTGCAGAAAAGCAGTTACATATAACAAGGAAATCAATAACTTGGGGTGAGAAGGAAAATGGAGATCAGATAATTATATATAAGTATGAATAACATTGTATAAATAACATTGTAAGAGGTGGCTATTAACGTTATTACTAGCGAAGCGTGTTGATTGATGGGAGTTAAATAATGTTGGAGTTAGGAAAGGCCTGCGTGAACAGCCACTTCTTGAGTCTTTTCTTGAATGTTGAGATGCTGGGTTCCATTCTAAGATCCGGGGGAATGGAGTTCCATAAAGTTGGACCAGCTGTGGAGAAGGCCCGATCTCTTAGCGTGATGTGTCTGGTAGTCTTGGCTGGAGGTACTTGAAGTGATCCTTTGTAAGCATCTCTTGTCGGTCTTGTTGAATGGTGTAATCGGAGGGGGATATGGAGATCGATTGGAGCTAATTGATGGATGTTTTTGAAAATGGTGAGAATGGCCTTGTAGATTATTCTGAAGTGGATGGGCAGCCAGTGGAGGGCCATGAGGATAGGGGTTATGTGTTCTCTTCTCCTGGTGTTAGTGAGTATACGGGCGGAGGCATTTTGGACCATTTGCAATGGTTTGGTGTGTGATGAAGGGAGACCAAGCATGATGGTGTTACAATAGTCCAGCTTTGCGAAAATGATTGATTGTAGAATCGTTCTAAAGTCATGAGTGTGGAAGAGAGGTCGTATTCTTTTCAGCACTTGGAGCTTATAAAAGCAGTCTCTGGTGGTTTTGTTGATGTTGGCTTTCAGGTTTAGGTGATTGTCAATTAGAACTCCTAGGTCTCTCACTTGTGTAGTGTTTGGTAAGGTTGGGTGAGTGTATGTGATGGAGCTGTTTTCTGGTGTGATGAGTAGAAGTTCAGTTTTTGATGAATTTAGTATCAGGTTGAGACTTGTGAGAAGCTGTTTGATATTTTGGAGGCAGGTTTCCCAGTGAGACAGTGTTTTTGCGAGCGACTCTTCGATGGGGATCAGGACCTGGATATCGTCAGCGTAGAGGAAGTGTTTGAGATTGAGGTCAGTGAGAAGTTTACATAAGGGTAACAGATAAATGTTAAACAAGGTAGGAGACAGGGATGAGCCCTGAGGGACTCCTACTGACGAGGGGTGAAGAGAGGATTCTTTATTATGAATCTTAACCTTATATCCTCTGTTGCTGAGGAAGGTTCTGAACCGTGATAGGGCAGTGCCTGAGATACCTATGGCTGTTAGTTGGTTGATGAGGAGGGAGTGATTGACCGTATCAAATGCAGAGGAAAGGTCGAGTAGTATCAGAAGGATACTTATACAGCAGTAACTGCCCTGAGACTCCTCCCCTCCTCATTACACAAAGAACATTGCACCAAGAGAGACTCCTCCCCCACAGATTACACAGCAATAACTGCCCTGAGACTCCTCCACAGAGACTATACAGCAATAACTGCCCCGAGAGACTCCTCCCCCAGAGATTACACAGGAATAAATTCCCTGAGACTCCTCCCTAGAGTTTATACAGCAGTAACTGGCCTGAGACTGCTTCCCCAGAGATTACACAGGAATAACTGCTCTGAGACTCCTCCCACGTGATTACACAGCAGTAACTGCCCTGAGAATCTTCCCAAGAGATTATACAGCAGTAACTGCCCTGAGACTGCTTCCCCAGAGATTACACAGGAATAACTGCTCTGAGACTCCTCCCACAGTGACTATACAGCAGTAACTGACCTGAGACTCCTCCCCAGAGATTATATAGCAATGTGCCCTGAGAGACTCCTCCCCAGAAATTATACAGCAGTAACTGCCCTGAGACTCATCCCCATAGATTATATTGCAGTAACTGCCCTGAGACTCCTCCCCCAGTGATTACACAGCAGTAACTGACATGAGACTGCTTCCCCAGAGATTATACAGCAGTAACTGTCCTGAGACTGCTTCCCCAGAGATTACATAGGAATAACTGCTCTGAGACTCCTCCCACGTGATTACACAGCAGTAACTGCCCTGAGAATCTTCCCAAGAGATTATACAGCAGTAACTGCCCTGAGACTGCTTCCCCAGAGATTACACAGGAATAACTGCTCTGAGACTCCTCCCACAGTGACTATACAGCAATAATTGTCCTGAGACTTCTCCCCAGAGATTATACAGCAGTAACTGCCCTGAGAGATGCTTCCTCAGAGATTACACAGCAGTAACTGCCCTGAGAGATGCCTCCTCAGAGATTACACATCAGTAACTGCCCTGAGACTCCTCCCACAGTGATTACACAGCAGTAACTGCCCTGAGACTCTTCCCAGAAATTATACAGCAATAACTGCCCCGAGAGACTCCTCCCCAGAGATTACACAGCAGTAACTGCCCTGAGACTCCTCCCCCAGTGATTACACAGCAGTAACTGCCCTGAGAGACTCCTCCACAGAGATTACACAGCAGTAACTGTCCTGAAACTCCTCCCCAGAGATAATATAGAAATAACTGCCCCGAGAGACTCCTCCCCAGAGATTACACAGCAATAACTGCCCTGAAACTCTTCCCAAAGTGATTATACAGCAATAACTACCCTGAGAACTCTCCCAGGTGATTACACAGCAGTAACTGCCCCGAGACTCCTCCCCAGAGATTACACAGGAATAACTCCATGAGAGTCCTCCCACAGTGATTATACAGCAATACCTTCCCTGAGACTCCTCCCCAGAGATTACACAGCAGTAACTGCCCTGAGACTCCTCCCCCAGTGATTACACAGCAATGAGCCCTGAAACTCCTCCCCCAGAGATTATACAGCAGTAACTGCCCTGAGAATCCTCCCCAGAGATTATACAGCAGTAACTGCCCTGAGACTCCTCCCACAGTGATTACACAGCAGTAACTGCCCTGAGACTCATCCCCAGAGATTATACAGCAGTAATTGCCCTGAGACTCCTCCCCCAGTGATTACACAGTCGTAACTGCCCTGAGATTCCTCCCCAGAGATTACACAGCAATGAGCCCTGAGACTCCTCCCACAGTGTTTATACAGCAATAACGTCCCTGAGACTCCTCCCACATGATTACACAGCAGTAACTGCCCTGAGACTCCTCCCACAGTGATTATACAGCAATAACTGACCTGAGAGACTCCTCCTCAGAGATTATAAAGCAATAACTGCCCTGAGACTCCTCCCACAGTGATTACAAAGAATTAACTGCCCTGAGAGACCCCTCTGCCAGTGACTATACAGCAATAACTGCCCACCGCCAGTGATTACACAGCAGTAACTGCCCTGCTACTCCTCCCAGAGTGATTACACAAAGAAAATTGCACCGAGAGACTCTTCCCCTAGAGATTACACAGCAATAACTGCCCTGAGACTCCGCCCACAGATTATACAGCAATAACTGCCCTGAGAGGCTCCTCCCCGGGAGTTTACACAGCAATAACTGCCCTGAGAGACTCCTCCCCCAGAGATTACACAGCAATAATTGCCCCGAGACTCCTCCCACAGTGATTACACATCATAATTACCCTGAGACTCCTCCCCCAGAGATTATACAGCAATAACTACTCTGAGACTCCTCCCCTATAGATTACACAGCAATAACTGCCCTGAGACTCCTCCCACAGTGATTATACAGCAATAACTGCCCTGAGATGCAAAAGACTGGGAAGCCCCCCTCTTGCTGCTGGACTGCTGCCTTCATCTCAAATTTGTTCAGATCCTAGTTAAGTTTTAGGTTGCTATGGGAGTAGGAATGTGTCTAATGTCCTTTAAATGTATTCATGAATTTACTATAATTCTGGTAGTGACCTTCAAGGGACTGATCAAACTCTTGATAAGGTGTGGGGAATTTTTGAGTTTAAGTTAAAAGATTGATTTTTAAAAATGTTTTTCTCAGTGTGAAAGTGACACCTTCCTATAAATTAAAGAATGAGCTAGGGGTGGGTGGGATACACAAACACACAAACTTCTGTTTATTGCCTGCCTTTTTGAGAACCTATTTAATACAGAACACACAAACACACTAAAAAATGTACCCCAGTAGTTTACTTCTCCCCAATATTTTTAAGTTTTGAAACTTTTCCCAAGCAGTACTTACTGATTATTTCCAGCCACCAGCAAGGTGCTCCTCTCCTCCCCGTGCTCCCACTGGATAGCTTTCTTAGAGGCAGTTAATAGAAAATCCCTATTGGCTCTTTTGTAAGCTCTTTTAATAATCTTTGAAGGAGCCGGGTCTCCATGTGAATTCCCCCAGACTAGAACACAGACGACGCAGGAGCTAAAACTGCCCTACTGGAACGTTTTCTCGGAGCCTACATGGATGATGGCTGGAAAAAGATAAGAAAGAATTCCTATCAGTCATATTATGATGGATAGTAGTACTTAATGACCCACCCTGTTTATAAACTGCTATACATATGGTGTCTCTTAGAAGTCCGGTCGCATGCCTCACGGTAAAGTTTGCACAGTCCTGATGATGCAAGGCGCAAAGCGACTCCGTGACACTTGGAAGACAGCGTGCAATGGAAGAGTCTTCATTCTGCCAGCAACGGCTTCGTCAGGGGGAAAAGAGATCTCTGAAGAAGTACGATTATAACCGCATTGCAAATTGGACTATGGTATGGAGTTGTGTTGTTTGCTCACATGTTGTTAAACTGGGTTCTAACAAGAAATTGGTAAAGTCTTTATTTATTTAGGTTTTTATATTCCGTCATTCCAAGTGAGAATCACCAGATCACAATGGTGTATAAGGTTAAACAAAAAATGAATAGATACAGAGCTGAAGGGGAGACACATAAACTGATTGACAATAGGGGATGTATCGAAGGATTAAGGGGGAGCTATAATTAAAGAGAAATAGAGAAGTCTCACCCTTCCTTCTCCAGCGAGAAACCCAGAATGAGCCTTACACCTTGCTTCAGCAGGATTGTGCAAAATCTACCGTGAGGCATTTGTCCGGACTTGTGAGAGACACCACAGAATCGGATCTTGCTAGATCCCCAGCTTGTTTCAAGGGCTCAAACGGACTCCTGTCAGTTTTTTCATTTCGGATAATGATAAGTTATCACTCTTATTTGTATTGAGATTTATAAAATTATTATTTGTATATGTTCATATGTGTGATTTTAAAAAATGCTGTTTTACTAATATGTTTTTGAGACAGCTGCATTATTGTTACACTTGAACACTTGATTTTGTACTGTTGCTTGCCTGTTGTGATTTCTTACTATATATAAATTTTCTCTCTCTCTTTGTGTGTGTATATATATATATATATATATATGTACATATACATACACAAACCTCCCTTTCACACATATACTCGCACACACGCACATACACAGGCTCCTGCAGAAGGACAGTTTTATATGCAGTGAGGCCTCTACTCCCCATAGGATGACAGCTTTCTGTACACTAATGCCTTTACTTCTCTTAGAAGGGCAGCTTTGTGTGCATTAATGCCCCTCTGCTCCAGTAGAGTAGCACAGATGGAAGGGAAACACATACAGTCTTCTTCCTTGGGTAGATGCCTCCCCTCTCCACCATACTGTGTGAAACCCCCCCTCACAAGAGACAGAGTTTTGAGCATGCTACCATTTAAGTGAACTGCAGCAGAGAAAAAAAAAGAGATCAATACAACTATGTAACTTGAGCCACCAGCCCAGGAAACTCAAAATACCCCTTACTATGAAGGTGCTTAACTGACCATTGAATAGATGAGTCACAGATTCAGATAGGGGATTTGCATATCACAGCCTCATGGACTTCTGGTGGGTTTTTTTTATAGGAATTTTCACAACAACTTAAAAGGATTCAACCTCCTAAATTACAGAACCATGACTGGGCAAGAGATTTATGAGAGAAATGTACTGGAAAAGAGTCCTAGGAAGCAAACAGATTTTCACCCTGACTAACAAGGTTATTCAGACATGTGGATGGATATGAAGTTCCCAGAGTGCAGAGGATGGCCAGACAGGATAGAGGGGGGTGCACATGCTCGCTCTCTCTCTCTCTCTCTCTCTCTCTCTCTCTCTCTCTCTCTCTCTCTCTCTCTCTCTCTCTCTCTCTCTCTCTCTCTCTCTCTCTCTCTCTCTCTCTCTCTCTCTCTCTCCCTCCTCTTTTCTCTTGTCTTGTCTTGTCTGGGTTTTGGCTGAGAGGTGACCCACACAGGGTCAGACAACAGACAAAGCAAAAGCCAGGGCCAGGCTGAGAGAAGGTGACTTATCCACACTGAATAACAGTACAGGACTGACCATGAGCAGAGCTAAACTCACTGAAAGCTGAGACTGCGAAGGGCCAGAACCACTGAATGTGAAAACAACCATGAGCCCACTGGAGCTGTAAACCCAAGCCAGGAAAAACCTTCCTACTGAAGGACAGTAGCAGGCTGGGAGTTGGTGTGGTTACCCCCCCCCCCCCCCCAGTGGCAGTCCAGGAGGTGGTCTCGTGTCCTCCAGGAGGGAGGGGGTGGGTGGGGGGACGGACCGAAACCTGTTCTAAGTATTACTGAATAACAGGTGGAAATGCTTGCTTTAAGTCTTCACGTCTTTGATCAACTCACCACAAGGATCAGTGAATCTTTAGCACTACACCATTTCCATTTGTGGTTATTCACTAGAGATGTGCTTTCTTTTATCACCAATTAGGCAATTTCAACAAAATTGCTTAATTCATCCTGGTTCGGGGGACCCGAAGCCCAAAACGGATTTTCCATGAATTTTGGGGAAAATTCATTTTTCAGGTTAGTGCAGAGGGGGGGGGGGGGGGGGGGGGGGGGGGGGGAGGGTCACATTTATTTAAAAAAAAACAAACAAACCACCCCAACTCTTCAATTTTACTTTATTACAACCGCCCCCCCAATCCCGATCCCTCCCCGACTTACTGAAAGCCCTGGTTGTCCAGTGGGATCCCGCCAGCGATGTCTCCCTCTTAGGCCGTCGGGCCTGCCAGGAATCAAAATGGCGTCGATGGCCCTTTGCCCTTACCATGTGACAGGGACTACTGGTGCCATTGGTCAGCCCCTGTTGCATGGAAGGAGCAATGGATGGCCCGTAAGGGCAAAGGGCACTGGCGCCATTTTGATTCGTGGTAGGTCCGACGGGCCAACGGCCTGAGAGGGAGACATCGCTGGCGGGACCCCGCTGGACAACCAGGGCTTTTTGTAAGTAAAGAGGGCCACACAGATAGTTCTTTGTTGTGGTGCTTCTGATACTTTCCTATTTCTATTTTATGCTGTCTTTATTCCGTATTTGAAGGTCTATTTGTGTTTTGCATGTGTGACTGAAGTCAGGTATTCCAATAGTGGGTGTAGTTTCTATGTAGGGATCTATAGCAACTTTTTCTTGTTCTCTTTTCCTAATAGGGGATTTATTACTGTTTTAGACCTGGTGTAATATCTGCAGTGTTAACTTTCACAGGCAGAACTGTTGCTGTTTGAGTGCTGGCAGTTAATGCCGATTTGATATAGAAAGTTTATTGCATTGTAATTCTGTTTTCTCCTGGTTCTCTGAGGCTCATGCCCATGCCCGAGATGCATTACAGCAGGCCTAATACCACATGGGCTCCAAGTGTCTCTTGCTTTTCTGCAGGGTTTTCTGGTTGGCACCTCAGCAGTGCATGTAAATATTATATATATATATATATATATATATATATATTGCAAGTGATATTAATGCCTCATAAGACTGTGCTTTGAATGTTCTTTTTCATGTATAATCTGTTATTATAAATGCACAAATTTTAATTGTGTGATGGGGTGGGGGTTGCAAAGCTGTAAGGTTGTCCTAGGACACCTAATACCCTTGCACTAGCCGTGGACATTTCTGTACAAACATTGAGCAGAGACTCCCAACTCATGGTGTCATGTGTTGCATAATGAGTGAGGGCACAGTTTTTCACTTGGCCATAGGCACCACAATGCTTAGCTACGGCTCTGATCAAGGCTCAAACAAAGTACAGCGATGTCTACACTGTAATGTCCTTTTTTTTAATGGCCTTTTTCTTCCAGCTGCTTAAGCTTCCAAGTTTACGGTCCTCGTTAAATGTAACCTTTGTTTCTTCTGATTATAAAAAAGTTGTTCCTTCCGTTTCAGTTATCTATCACTGTTCGATGTAAACCGATCTGATATGGTATTTAACCATGAAGGTCGGTATAGAAAAATGCTAAATAAATGTCCATGATGTCTTGGGCATACTTGGGACAGATGTAAGAAGAGGGTTGAGTGATTGGATGGAAGACCCAAGGAAGAGTTGGTTTTGGGTTATATTTAGGAGCATGGGATCTATTTAATATTTGGGTACTTGCCAGGTAGTTGTAACCTGGATTGGCCACTGTTGGAAACAGGATGCTGGGCTTGATGGACCCTTGGTCTGACCCAGTATGGCAACTTATGTTCTTCTGTTCGTATGTTAGATATGTTTGGCTTGGAGAAGAAATGGCTGAGGGGGGATATGATAGAGGTCTACAAAATCATGAGAGGACTTGAATGGGTAATGCAAATCGGTTATATACTCTTTCAGACAATAGAAGGACTAGGGGGCACTCCATGAAGTTAGCAAGTAGCACATTTAAAACAAATCAGAGAAAATTCTTTTTTCATTCAATGTACAATTAAGCTCTTGAATTCATTGCCAGAGGATGTGGTTAAGGTGGCTAGTGTAGCTGGGTTTAAAAAAAGATTTTGATAAGTTCCTGGAGGAGAAATCCATAAACTGCTATTGATCAATAGGGAATAGTAGCTTGGCATCTATTTAATATTTGGGCACTTGATAGGTACTTGTAAACTGGATTGTGCACTATTGGAAACAGGATGCTGGGGTTGATGGATCCTCAGTGTGACCCTGTTCGGCAACTTCTTATGTTCTTAATTTTATGTGCTCATCTACCAAAGGAGATGAATTTCAACTGGGCAGACTGGATGGACCATCTTGATCTTTATCTGCTGTGAATGCTGGATCCCTCATCTGGAAGCCTGTTTAGGAAGGGGCCGGGATTCATTCTCTGCTAACTTAGCAACATTTAGTGCTCTGTCTCAGCAGCCTCTGCTTTCTCACAATATCTTTCCTCTATGTGCTATTTTATCAAGGGAAATCTGTTAGTAAGCAAAATGCATTGAATACTGAGTTCAGATTGTAACTGACACGAGCCCAGGTCAGGTTATCATTCTCAGGAATCAGGATGTGACTGTGCTCTATGGTCTATAGAGCTTTTAAGTTTTATCCAATATATTTGCAAAGCAGCTGAAAGCAGCTTGGTAGTAGAAGAGAAACCAGCTGTCAGCTTCTGCCATTGAGTTATGCAAGGGTTTTATGTCTCTAAACAAGCACCTGATGTTGGATTGCTCTCTTTAACAAACATTACCAACTGAGGCCATGTATGGGTTATTATTGTGTAGCTGAGTGCTACTCAATAAAAACACACATTGCAAATTAATTTTAAAGAACTCTAATGTATGCAAATACTATGCAGAATGTAATTTAAACAAGAATCAAGTAAAGCAGGGTCCGTGCCTTGAAGCTGCCCAAGCAGGAAAAGAGCAGCAGTCTGTCATCCAAAGCAAGGCCACAAGTCAGGCCTAAGTCAGGAAGCCTAGCAGTCAATCTGACAGAAAGAAGTATGTCAGCTGTAAAGCAGGCAGGAGCAGGCTGCAGGGAAGAGAAGGCAGGAATATGGAAAACCAGAGTTAGCATTAAAAGCAGGCATGGTCTGAGCAAAGCCCACGCAGACATCTGTCCTCCCACAGGAGTGAATGGGCATTACTGAGCAGGCTCACTGCCTGATGCCCACCTTAGTCCCAGCACCCTGGCACGGGGAGGAGGATGTACCTCCCGGTGAGACTCCACCTAAAATTACACGAAATAGTCTTTAAGCACTTGAAATTCACCTGCAGCACTGAGATGTAGGAGGGGATTGCACCCTCCTGGGATCCCCCCAGTCCCGTCATCGGGGTTTAAGACTTCCTTGCATGGGTGTTGGACCAAAATTTGCGTTTCATTTTGTTTCTTACATTTTGTGGTATTTTTGTTCAAACAATCTGTTTAAGGGGATTTTGTTTACATTTAGAAAATACTGAACGCTATTTTCACATAGCGCATGCTGTTTACAAATAGTGTGGTGCATTTTCCAAAATGAATAAAAATGAAATTTTGGGGAACTTTCAGGGCTATTATTGATTTGTTTTGGATATAACAAAACAGAATGAAAATCGTCATTTTTGGTTTGGATTGCTATTTGTTTTTAAAGCACATCCCGAATTGTACAGACAAAAAAAATGACCTGGAAACCAGAACAAGCCAAGGTCTGGATTCATCAAAATGCGATAATTTTCACATGAATAATGCCTGCATAAGGAAAAGGGGTGTGGCTATGATCATTTTAGAGTTATGTACCATGTGCTATATTTGCACTTCACACGGGGACTTTATTGTGCTGTGAAGTGCCAGACACTTGAGAAAGAGAAAGTCCATCAAGTTAGGGCGAAAGAACATTGTAGAAATCTCATCTTTGTGTGACTTTCCTCACTCCAAATCATGTCAGATCTTCACTGATGTGTACTCTGCTGTTTGTACGTCTCACTTTTCATGTAAAACTGACCCCAAAACCCTAGACCACCACCAAAACCTCACCTAGCTGGCCCTCCTATAGTGGTATAAAGAGTTGTCTACTATGTGTGCTACCCCAGAGGTTCTCTCTCTCTCTGCCTAAAATGAATTTCTGATAAATATAAATATTGCATCAGTTATGGTGTTTAGGGCCCTAATGTATGCCATAATGCATTTTGATAAATAACCCTGCAAATTCTTTGGGGTAGATTTTCAAAGGGTTACAATGGATAATTTTAATGATAGGTTACAAATTACTTGTAATAGATCTGAAATTTCATTTTTGAGCTCTTTTAGAACACCTGGGGTGTATACCATCTGGTGCAGGTGATTTACTATTCTTCAGTTTATCAATCTGGGCTACCACAACTTCCAGGTTCACCATGATTTGGGACACTTTATTTTAATCATCACCTTTGAAAATCGTCTCTGGAATGGGTATCTCCCAAACATCTTCATTAGTAAACGCTGAAGGAAATAATTCATTTAGCCTTTCCGTGATGGCCTCATGTTCCCTAACTGCCCCTTTAACCCCTCGGTCATTTAACAGTCCAACCGACTCCCTTGTAGGCTTCCTGCATCAGATATATTTGAAAAAGCTTTTATTATAAGATTTTGCCTCGGTGGCATTGATCTGATGGGTAAGATTGGGGCATTACAGTCAAAGCATTAATCTCTTTGAAATCTAGACCTTTTAAGGTATAGTCAGTGAACCTGTGGCTCTGTACTGGGTGGTATGCATCACGTGTCCTGGAAGTCACTCCTGGCTCTGCCACTCAGAATACATAAGCCAAGGAATTTGCAGAGTTTTGTTTTCCATTTGACTGTCAAAAATGTTTCTTTGTTTTTCTAAGACACTACAACAAGATATCTTGTCCTCTGATATATGCTTTTTGCCTTAGTAG
The DNA here is from genome assembly GCF_901001135.1 of Rhinatrema bivittatum. Taxonomy (NCBI): domain Eukaryota; kingdom Metazoa; phylum Chordata; class Amphibia; order Gymnophiona; family Rhinatrematidae; genus Rhinatrema; species Rhinatrema bivittatum. The sequence continues at coordinate 828,830,379 of NC_042615.1, forward strand.
GAAATAAAATCTAGTTGCATTCCTCTGAGTGCAATCTCTTCCTCCCATCTACACGTACATGATGCTGGGGTCTGTGTTGGGAGTCATCACCCGGGAAAAGGTCCTTGGAGTCCTTGTGAGCAATATCTTAAAATCTTCAGCTCAGTGTATGGCAAGTGACCAAAAACACAAACAGAATGTTCACAATTATTAGGAAAGGAAAAGAGAACAGAACTGAGAATATGATAAATAATGTCTCTGTATCACTCCATGGTGCGACCACATCTTGAGCATTGTGTGCAGTTCTGGTCACCCCATCTCAAGAAAGTCATAGCGGACATGGAAAACGTACAAATGATAAAAAGGATGGAAAAGCTCCCTTATGGAGAAAGGCTAAACAGATTCGTAATCTTTAGCTGGCAAAAGAGATGATTTAGAAGGAATATTCTTGAGATTTACAAAATCTTGGCTGATGTGGAATGGGTAAATAGGGAACAGTTGTTTACCTTTTCAAACAACACTAGGAATAGGGGACACATGCCACGAAACTAGCAGCCAGCAGATTTAAAACAAATCACAGCAAGTAATTTTTAACTCCGATCACAATCGAGCTACGGAATCTGATGTTGGGGGACCTGGTCAAAGTCACTAACAGAGCGGTGATCGAAAGAGGACTGGACAAGTTCCCGAAGGAGAAGGAGAAGTCCATGAAAAGTTATTAATCAGGTAGACTTGGGAAATCCTGGGAGTGAGATACAAGAAATGGGTCACTTATTAGGATCTGCTGGGTACTTGTGGCCTGGATTGTTCAGTCACAGACAGGATCCAGAACTCTGTGGACCTTAAGTCTGACCCAGCAGGACCTTTCCCATAAAGGTCTCAGAGACATGTACATAGGACTGCACCACTCCCAGTTCTAAGGCCAGGGCATTACAACAAATTTTTCAAATCACATAGAAAACATTTTGCTACCTTCTTGTCCTTGAGCATTATTTGAATGGATTCTGTGAATTTCTGTGGGTATATTTGAAGATTTTCTTATTTGTAGATCTGTTAGAAGACTACAAATTATAGGAGACTTCTAACTGGCTGCCCATGATGGGAGAGGAGCAAGGTGACCTTCTGTCTCCAGCCACTCCTCTGCCCACACAAGACAGAAAGAAGCTGCAACACGTACAGGACGTTCACAACCAATAAATACTGAGGGCGAGGTCGTAAATAGAAGCAGAAACATAGAATATGACAGCCGGTCACTATGGGACTATCCCAGACCTGTTTAATCCCAGACATTACCCTCTGACCACACAGGTCGCAGATAAAAGCAGAAACATAGAATATGACATCCGGTCACTACAGGACTATCCCAGACCCTGCTGGATCCCAGACATTACCCTCTGACCACACACGTAACAGATAGAAGCAGAAACAAAGAATATGACAACCGGTCACTAGAGGACTATCCCAGACCCTGCTGGATCCCAGACATTTCCCTCTGACCACACAGGTCACAGAGAGAAGCAGAAACATAGAATATCACAGCCGGTCACTATGGGACTATCCCAAACCCTGCTGGATCCCAGACTTTTCCCTCTGACCCCACAGGTCGCAGATAGAAGCAGAAACAGAGAATATGACAGCCAATCACTACAGGACTATCCCAGACCCTGCTGGATCCCAGACTTTTCTCTCTGACCACACAGGTCACAGATAGAAGCAGAAACATAGAATATCACAGCCGGTCACTATGGGACTATCCCAAACCCTGCTGGATCCCAGACTTTTCCCTCTGACCCCACAGGTGCAGATAGAAGCAGAAACAGAGAATATGACAGCCAATCACTACAGGACTATCCCAGACCCTGCTGGATCCCAGACTTTTCCCTCTGACCACACAGGTCGCAGATAGAAGCAAAAATAGAGAATATAACAACTGGTCACTATGGGACTATCCCAGAACCAGCTTGATCCCAGATTTTACCCTGTGACCACACAGGTCACATATTGAAGCAGAAACAGAGGATATGTCAGCCCATTAAAGAGGCTCTTAGGGAAGATAAGGCCATTGCAGAAAGACTAAATTAATTTTTTGCTTCCGTGTTTACTAACGAGGATGTTGGGGAGATAGCAGTTCCAGAGATGGTTTTCAAGGGTGATGAGTTAGACGAACTGAACCAAATCACTGTGAACCTGGAAGATGTAGTAGGCCAGATTGACAAACTAAAGAGTAGCAAATCACCTGGACCAGATGGTATGCATCCTAGGGTAGTAAAGAAACTAAAAAATGAAATTTCTGATCTATTAGTTAAAATTTATAACCTATCCTTAAAATCATCCATTGTACCTGAAGACTGGAGGGTGGCCAATGTAACCCCAATATTTAAAAAGGGCTCCAGGGGAGATCCGTGAAAAACTGTAGCTCAGTGAGCCTGACTTCAGTACCAGGAAAACAGTGGAAACTATTCTAAAGATCAAAATCACAGAGCATATAGAAAGACATGGTTTAATGGAACACAGTCAACATGGATTTACCCAAGGGAAGTCTTGCCTCACAAATCTGCTTCATTTTTTTGAAGGGGTTAATAAACACAAGGATAGAGGTGAACCGGTAGATGTATTGTATTTAGATTTTCAGAAGGTGTTTGACAAAGTCCCTCATGAGAGGCTTCTAAGAAAACTGAAAAGTCATGGGATAGGAAGCGATGTCCTTTCGTGGATTGGTTAAAAGACAGGAAACAGAGAGTAGGATTAAATGGTCAATTTACTCAGCGGAAAAGGGTAAACAGTGGAGTGCCTCAGGGATCTGTACTTGGACTGGTGCTTTTCAATATATATATATATAAATGATCTGGAAACAACTATGACGAGTGAGGTTATGAAATTTGCGGATGATACAAAATTACTCAGAGTAGTTAAATCACAAACAGACTGTGATACATTACAGGAGGACCTTGTGAGACTGAAAGATTGGGCATCCAAAAGGCAGATGAAATTTAATATGGATAAGTGCAAGGTGATGCATATAGGGAAAAATAACCCATGCTATAATTACACTTTCGAATAATAGAAGGACTAGGGGGCACTCCATGAAGTTAGCATGGGGCACATTTAAGACTAATCGGAGAAAATTCTTTTTCACTCAACGCACAATAAAGCTCTGGAATTTGTTGCCAGAGGATGTGGTTAGTGCAGTTAGTGTAGCTGGGTTCAAAAAAGGTTTGGATAAGTTCTTGGAGGAGAAATCCATTAACGGCTATTAATCGTTTACTTAGGGAATAGCCACTGCTATTAATTGCATCAGTAGCATGCGATCTTCTTAGTGTTTGGGTAATTTCTTCTTGTGGCCTGGTTTGGCCACTGTTGGAAACAGGATGCTGGGCTTGATGGGCCCTTGGTCTGACCCAGTATGGCAATTTCTTATGTTCTTATGACTATCCCAGACCCTGCTTAATCCCAGACATTACCCCCTGACCACAAAGGTCGCAGTTAGAAGCAGAAACAGAGGATATGACAGCCGGTCACTACAGGACTATCCCAGACCCTGCTGGATCCCAGATATTACCCTGTGATCTTCATTAACAAGGATCCTCTGTGTTACTGATTTTCTGCTTCCACCATCCATCGTGCTCCATGCATGCTCCACCCATTCTGCAGACAAAATGTTGCCAGGGTCTTCACCGCCAGTCTCAAACCATGACCCTTTGTTGTAGAAATTTTTTATTACTGAAAATTGCCTGTGGTATGCTGCTCTTCTCCTGGTGCACTTGAAAATCTCTGATTTTAGCTGACACTTCTAAGGTGAATTTGCACAAGCTCAGCAGAAGTTTGTGTGACATTTTCGGTTCTAACCCGTGTTGACGGCGAGCCCCGCGCTAGCAGTGCTGAATGTGAAGAGTTTGATGGGAGACGTCTGCTGCTGCAGCTGAAGGTAAAGGGAGTCAATTCAGAGCAGAAACGAATCTGATGGAAATCAAGAATTAATCTTATCGGATCGGAAGAGTTAACCAGCCATAAACAAAATATTGTTTAGTGCACGTATTTCCTTCCTTAGCTGTCAGATTGATAACGCGATTCCTGGAAATGTTTCGTTAATCTATTTAATATTAGAATTAGCTGTTGAGGAGAAAGAGTTTCGAGGCCCAGCAGGATGAAGATCATCTCATTACTCCTCGCTCTGACGCCTCTCGGTCTGGGGGTGCTGGGGGATTCCCCTGAAGGCAAGTGATCATTCTACTTTCCAGATATAGAGAGAGACCCCAAATTGTTTGTGGGCAATTTGCAAAGTGTGTTCTCTCCTCTGCCTTCTACCCGGTTTCTGGGGGAAGCCTGCACCCTGGGGACAGTCAGGGGGGAGGGAAGGTGTGGGGAGACACGCAGGGCTTCCTTCCTGATCGGATCAGGTCTCAATGCTGGAAATGGGAGAGAAAGCAGGTGGCTTGCGAGTCTTCCCAAAAACCTGGGAGACTTGGGGCTTTTTGTGGCAAATGCGGCTTGGATTTCTCCTTTTCTAAAATCCCTCTGTACGTGGGGAAACGCTCTGTGATTTACTCTGTTGAAGTCTCCGGCATGCCTGTGTGCTCAGCTCTGCAGGAAGCGCTAGGCAGAGTGCCTGGAGTGGTTTTTGGGGGTAGTGTTGCACTGGTGTGTCCTCCTTCCCAGCTGCATGGCTCCCAGAAGCAGGGCTGGTGCTAGGCTATTAGGTGTCCTAGCAAACTTCACAGCCTTCTGCCTTCCTTATCTACAGCTCTGCCCCCTCTTGTTCTCTCTTGCCTTCAGTCGGCAGTGAATAAGGTCTCAGCCCTACTGGGCTTCTCCCATCTTGTGATCAGCCGGCCGCCACGGGCTCCACACTGGTAATTTTGCTGCCCCAAGGGTTGGTAATCTAGAGAACTGCCTAGTTTGACTAATAGACCTGCCCAGAAGAGAAGTGGTATTACCTGGGCCTACGTGGGCAGTAAGGAGGAGATGCCATGCCAGCCCTGAGAGGAGCAGGAGCCTCAGCTGCTGGCCCGCTCCTTCCCCAGCACAATCACACTGCATCCATTGCCCACCCTGCTCTGAGCAGAGCATTGCCCACTGCTTGTCTCACCTGATTAAATGGCAGGAAACGGTTCTCAGTGGTAGCAGAGGGGGCCGGGAGTCTGCTTGTGCGGTGGCTGGTGCAGGAGGAGGAGAGCGAGGAGCCTGGAGGTGCTGAGCCTGCTCTGCAGCCTGAAGCCTAGCTCGTGTTTATTTACTGTGGGGGACACTGCCCAGGGCAGCAGAGAAGGAGCAGTTCCAGGCCTCTTGCCCTCCTTCTGTCAGCCCAGATCTGCGGCACTGAGCGGCGTTGACCGGGGAAGGGGCAGATCGATGAATAAGTTATCAGAGGGATTGAAAGGATTTCGCTGATTAACTGTTGATGTAATTAGGGCAGGCCTGCTGGCTCGATCCGCCGCCTGCCCCCCCAAAAAACACGTAATGCCCCTGTTGTGTGAGGCTCCGTCCCCTAACCCTCCCCACAAAACAAGCAAAAGAGAAGCAGCCCTGGGTGCTCATGCAGTCAGTGTTGATATCAATGCAACGTCAGATGCACTGGGTCCTGGCGATTCTTCCCACCCCCCAGCAGCATTTACAGGTATGGGGGGGGGGGGGGCAGGTTAGGGGTGGAGCGGAAGGATATGGGGTGGGGAGGACATGGGGAAGGTGCTCTTATTGGGATATATTTTTATTCCCAATTTCTGGATTTTGAGGGTGGAGGGGGAGGGGCGGGGAGACTGGGTTTTTGGGTATATAGGCCTGCTATATTTTTGCTTGCTTTAGGCCGACTTAGCAGGGAGGGAGCCTCGTCTGACTTAGGCATTGTGAGTTTCACTGGTGTGGGGAGAGAGCTGGTTTGGCAGGGTCGCACTGCTACCTTTTTTTTTAACATTGCATTGGCACGTGACCAGAGGTGCGGATTTATGCATAGGCCTCTGTCTCTGGAACATTTCCACTGCTGCGGCGCTGCTGCCGGTCCTACCTCTCAGCTGCTGGTTACCTTACATAAAAAAGCAGCGTTTGGGCTTGGAGTGTGTCTGAGTCTGCGAGAGTGAGAGATAGAGTGCATATGCGAGTGAGCAAGACACCATGTGTGTGTCCGAGCAAGAGAGTATGTGTATATGATTGCAAATGTGGGAGTGTGAGGTGGGAGTGAGGGAAGGTGCATGTGAGAGATCATAAGGGTGTGTGTCTCTGAGCAAGAGAGTATGTGTATATGATTGCAAATGTGGGAGTGTGAGGTGGGAGTGATGGAGGGTGCATGTGAGGCAGTGTGCATGTGTGTGTGTCTCTGAGTATTAGAATATGTATATATAATTGTAAATGTGTGAGTGTGAGACTGGAGTGAGGGAGGGTGCATGTGAGAGATCATATGTGTGTGTCTGAGCAAGAGAGTATGTGTATATGATTGTAAATGTATGAGTATGAGGTGGGAGTGAGGGAGGGTGCATGTGAGGCAGTGTGCATGTGTGTGTATGTGTGTGTCTGAGTATTAAAATATGTATATATAATTGTAAATGTGTGAGTGTGAGATAGGAGTGAGGGAAGGTGCATGTGAGAGATCATAAGGGTGTGTGTCTCTGAGCAAGAGAGAATGTGTTTATGATTGCAAATGTGGGAGTGTGAGGTGGGAGTGATGGAGGGTGCATGTGAGGCAGTGTGCATGTGTGTGTGTGTCTGAGTATTAGAATATGTATATATAATTGTAAATGTGTGAGTGTGAGACTGGAGTGAGGGAGGGTGCATGTGAGAGATCATATGTGTGTGTCTGAGCAAGAGAGTATGTGTATATGATTGTAAATGTATGAGTATGAGGTGGGAGTGAGGGAGGGTGCATGTGAGGCAGTGTGCATGTGTGTGTATGTGTGTGTCTGAGTATTAAAATATGTATATATAATTGTAAATGTGTGAGTGTGAGATAGGAGTGAGGGAAGGTGCATGTGAGAGAGCATATGGGTGTGTGTCTCTGAGCAAGAGAGAATGTGTTTATGATTCTAAATGTGTGAGGTGGAAGTGAGGGAGTTTGCATGTGAGAGAGCATGGGTGTGTGTATGGGGGTCTGAGCAAGAGAGTATGTGTATATGATTGTGAATATGTGAGTGTGAGGTGAGAGTGAGGGAGCATGCATGTGAGGGAGCATGTTTGTGTGTGTGCGTGTGTGTCTGAGCAATGGAATAAGTATATATGATTATAAATGTGTGAGATAGGAGTGAGGGAGGTTGCATGTGACAGAGCATGTGTGTGTGTGTGTGTGTGTGTGTGTGTGTGTCTCTGAGCAAGAGAGAATGTGTATATTATTCTAAATGTGTAAGGTGGGAGTGAGGGAATTTGCATGTGAGAGAGAACATAAGAACATAAGAACATGCCATACTGGGTCAGACCAAGGGTCCATCAAGCCCAGCATCCTGTTTCCAACAGAGGCCAATCCAGGCCACAAGAACCTGGCAAGTACCCAATGTGCAAATGTGTGAGTGTGAGGTGTGAGTGATGGTGCATGTGAGAACATGTGTCTGTGTCTCTGAGCAAGAGATTATGTGTATATGATTGTAAATGTGTGAGTGTTTAGTGGGAGAGAGAGAGAGGGAAGGTGCATGTGAAGGAGTGTGTGTTTGTGTCTGAGCAATAGAATATGTATATATAATTGTAAATGTGTGAGGTGGGAGTGAGGGAAAGTGCATATGTGTGTGTGTGTGTGTGTGTGTGTCTGAGCAAGACAGTTGTGTATAATTATAAATGTGTGAGGTGTTAGTGAGGGAGCATGCATTTGAGAGATCGTATGTGTGTATGTGTGTCTGAGTAATAGAATATCAATATATGATTGTAAATGAATGAGTTTGAGATGGGAGTGAGGGAGGGTGCATGTGAGAGAGCATGTGTGTGTGTATGTGTCTGAGCAAGAGGGTATATGTATATGATTGTAAATGGGTGAGGTGAGAGTGAGGGAGGGTGCATGTGAGAGAGCATGTGTGTGTGTGTGTGTGTGTGTCTGAGCAAAAGGGTATGTGTATACGATTGTAAGTGTGTGAGGTGGGAGTGAGGGAGGGTGCAGGTGAGAGTGCATGTGTGTGTGTGTGTCTGAGCAAGAGGGTATGTGTATATGATTGTAAGTGTGTGAGGTGGGAGTGAGGGAGGGTGCATGTGAGAGTGCATGTTTGTTTGTGTGTGTGTCTGAGCAAGAGGGTATGTGTATACGATTGTAAGTGTGTGAGGGTGGAGTGAGGGAGGGTGCATGTGAGAGTGCATGTGTGTGTGTGTGTTTGTGTCTGAGTAATAGAATATCAATATATGATTGTAAATGAATGAGTTTGAGATGGGAGTGAGGGAGGGTGCAGGTGAGAGTGCATGTTTGTTTGTGTGTGTGTCTGAGCAAGAGGGTATGTGTATACGATTGTAAGTGTGTGAGGTGGGAGTGAGGGAGGGTGCAGGTGAGAGTGCATGTTTGTTTGTGTGTGTGTCTGAGCAAGAGGGTATGTGTATACGATTGTAAGTGTGTGAATGTGAGTGAGGGAGGGTGCATGTGAGAGAGCAGGTGTATGAGAGAGAGAGAGGAGGAAGTTTGTCTACAACTCTTCTCCATGAGAGTTCCAGGGAATCCTGAAATGAAAGTTCTCAGGTATGGAGAGCAGGGGATTTTTAAATCCTTATTAGTTTTTTTACTGTGTGTTCTTTAATGTGTCTGTTGCTTTGGAATATTTTACTAGTGTTTGGGAAATGTAAAAAAAAAAAAAGAGCTTTTAATTATTGGATGATATTCTGTATCGCTCCATGGTGAGACCGCACCTTGATTACTATGTGCAGTTCTGGTCGCCGCATCTCAAAAAAGATAAAGTTGTGATGGAGAAGGTACAGAGAAGGGCAACCAAAATGATAAAGGGAATGGAACAGCTCCCCTATGAGGAAAGGCTGAAGAGGTTAGGACTTTTCAGCTTGGAGAAGAGACGGCTGAGGGGGGATATGATAGAGGTCTTTAAGATCATGAGAGGTCTAGAACAAGTAGATGTGACTCTGTTATTTACACTTTCGAATAATAGAAGGACTAGGGGGCACTCCATGAACATAAGAAAAGTGTAATGAGATGGTTCCAGGAGATGTCCCGGGAAACGGGAAAAGATAGCAGTCCAAGGCAAGAATGCCCTCCGAGGAGCGGATAGCCAGAGATGAAGGAAGGGCCCACAAGGAGTGGGTACCCAGAGCGTCTCACGCCAAGTGTAGACTCTGGAACTGGAAGTCCGAGGATGGAGCGGATTCAGCAACGAGGGAACTCCATGCTAACTCATCAAACCGTAGGGCCAGCCAGCTCAAGCACAGCAGATAGATGACATCATCCGGAGGGGACGCCCACGAGGTTCCCAGCATGACGTGTACAAAAGTGGCCCATGCGCGCGCGCGTGACTAGGTAATCCCTGAGGCAAGATGGTGGTCGGCAGCACCCACGCCATCCTGGGAACGCCAAGCAGTGTTTTTGGCGGAGGCCACCATTCTTCCAACAGATGACAAGGCAGCAAAGAAAGAGGTGAGCATTAGTGGTCGCAGCTGTCTGCGACTGACGGGTGTAACAGTAAGACTTTCTGTTTAGCAGAATTTTATTTATTTTATTTATTTAATAATTTTTATATACCGATGCTTCATGAGTTCATATCACATCGGTTTACATTAGTTAACAAATATTCATTTAAAAATATTTGCATTTCCAAAAGGAAAAGGAAGTAAATACACAGTTTCATAATATAGATGTGGCCGGACTGCCAGATTTGAGTCCCTGCCCCCCAGACCTTACCTGGGCAGAGATGTATGGTGTAACCCAGGGACAAGAAAAATAAAAGGACAACAGAGAGTAACTGGACTGGTGACAACTGTATCTCAGAATTGCAGCAAGGGGACAACTGGGCACTGTTGTTTTTCCCTGTGGAGCAGAGAGAGGTCATAATAAAACTGTTTCAGTGTAGATCCAGCATGAGACTTGTGCTGTTGCAAAAAGCCGCAGTATCGGATTACAAGAGGCAGAGGGTGGTTCAGTTACTACAATGAGCCAATGGGGAGCCAGCTTACTATCCGGAGAGAGAAGAGACCGTCAGACCAATCAGGGCGAAGCTAGCTAACAAAGGCACGAGGCTGTGTATGAGATCAGGGAACGAGAGCAGCAGGGGAAGGAAGGCGAGAGCTGTGCTTGGGCTAGGATCCCTCCTTGCCCTTCGCCCATGGCTACCAGGATACAGAGCACAGCAGAAGGAGATTCCAGGAGCTGAGAGCTGGCGTCCCCCTCCTGCAGGATAAAGTTCAGCTAAGTAATCCTCATTTGCTCAGCAGCAGTACAGAGATTCCTTTGTCGTTCCCTTCCCTTCCCCCCTCCCCTGCCTCCTGTATCTTGTTTTTTCCTTTTATCCTCCTGCTCTTTATTTCCCCTTGTACTGCTCAGTACACCTTGTACCTCGTATTTATATTTTATCCCATGCTATCCTGTACATTTCATCCTGAGTACATTCCTCACTCACTTTTCCTTCCATTTATAGAAACAAAGAAACATAGAAACATAGAAATGACGGCAGAAGAAGCCCAAACGGCCCATCCAGTCTGCCCAGCAAGCTATGCACTTTTTTTTTCCTCTTACTTGTTATGCTTGGCTCTTAGTACCTTTTAGTTCTATTTCCCTTCCACCCCACCATTAATGTAGAGAGCAGTGTTGGACCTGCATCTAATTGAATATGTAGCTTAGTTAGGGGTAGTAACCGCCTCAATAAGCAAGCTACACCCATGCTTTTGTTTACTCGACTATGTAATTCAGTCCTTGTTGGTTGTTGTCTATATATAGATCTGCTTTTCTACATTGCCCCTGCCGTTGAAGCAGAGAGCTATGCTGGATAAGTGTTGAAAGTGAAGTAACAGACTTTCTCCCCTGCCGTTGAAGCAGAGAGCTATGCTGGCTATGCGTTGAAAGTATGCGTTGAAAGTACCCCCTAAAGAACTCTCATGTCATTTACTTATCTTTATACAGTCTGAAATCAAAAACCTAGCCTTATGCCGAACATCTATTCTCCAGCCTTCACTAGACTCCGTAACTTTTACGTTATGTTATTAACCCCATATATCTGTATCCAAGTTATAACTACCTGTTCTTTGTGAGACATCAACTTGTCATTGTTATTGTTTAGAATGTAAACCGAATTGATCAGTAATTCTGTTACTGGAAAATTGGTATATAAAAATGCTAAATAAATAAATAAATAAAGTAACAGACTTTCTCCCCTGCCTTTGAAGCAGAGAGCTATGCTGGATATGCATTGGAAGTGAAGTATCAGACTTTCTCCCCTGCCGTTGAAGCAGAGAGCTGTGCTGGATATACATTGAAAGTAAAGTATCAGGCTTATTTGGTTTGGGGGTAGTAACCGCTGTGTAACAAGCAAGCTACTCCCCGCTTTTTTGTGAATGCAAATCCTTTTTTTTTTTCCATAGAAACATAGAAACATAGAAACATAGAAATGACGGCAGAAGAAGACCAAATGGCCCATCCAGTCTGCCCAGCAAGCTTCCCTCATTTCTTCTCTCATACTTATCTGTTTCTCTTAGCTCTTGGTTCTAATTCCC